>NW_026115070.1:4356667-4477957 GCF_025201925.1 Gopherus flavomarginatus
TTCATGTTTCAGTTGGCTGTGTCCCTACCTACGGATGTCTGTGTAAGTGCAATATCTGCCAGAGATTCACAGCTTGTCTCAGCATCACATGTGTGAGAGGGAGCCCAGGTGGTGGGACAAAGGGCTCAGGGGTGCCACTGTTCAGTTGCATCCCATAGATCCCATCACAGACTTTCAACAACCACAGCGGGTGCTCACTGAGACAGAGAGAGAGATGCCACAATAGTGATATCCAGTGCCAGCAGACATCAAACTATCAGAAATTCTGTGAACAGAGAAGACCCTGCTAGTGGAAAATGGCTTGTGAGGTATCATTAGAAAATGCATAACCTACTGAATATTATCCTCCTGTTAAAATGTGTAGTAACACTGTATGTAAAATTGTGAGATTTTACAGTATGATATTACTGAAAAAGTTACAGTTCCTGGGGAACACCCACAGACCAGTTCCTCAGAGACAGCAAGGCAAACAGCTGGTCAAACAGCCATTCTCCTGCAGGGGGAAGGTGTGAAGACATTAAGGGCTGGTCTACACTACGGGGGAAATCGATCTTAGATACGCAAATTCAGCTACGTGAATAACGTAACTGAAGTCGAATATCTAAGATCGGATTACTCACCCATCCTCACCACGCGGGATCGATGTCCGCGGCTCCCCCTGTCAAATCAGCAACTCCGTTGGGGTTGGTGTTGTTCCGGAATCGATATAAGCGCGCTCGGGGATCGATATATGGCGTCTAGATGAGACGCCATATATCGATCCCCGAGCAATCGATTTTAACCCGCCGATACGGTGGGTAGTCTAGATGTAGCCTTACATTCCATCACAGGGACCTATTGAGGCTGTTGTGGAAAACGACCACAGGATTAATATTTGAATCAGCTCAGCCTGAGGCTCTTTTCTGGTTACAAGCACGCAGGGGGCGACAGCTATTGGAATACTGTTCCTGAGCTAAAAATCACACAAGCCTTTTACAGCTTAAAACCACAAACAATGACACATACGTTGCACGTTAATTTCCTTATTTGGAATATACTGCAAAATATGATGCAGGTCAAAAGCAAGCTGAACAATCAGTTTTCCATATTTGGCCTTTCCTGTTATTTTTATTACACCTGGTGATATGGGAGCAAGACTCTCCATGTCTCAAGAAATGTCACTACCAACCTAGGCCATTTTCACATGCTGGGGTGCAATCCAGATCGGCGAGGAGTTGTGTCATCTGTAATCCTGGGTGAGATTCAGTGTTCTGCTGCTGGAGCTCCCCTGTCTGGATACTCCCAGCCAGCGTTCAAGGACGCACTGAGTGTCTGTATGATAAGTAACCCTGGACTGGCAGCTCTGACTCCAGCCGCCTGCTTGTTACACCCCAAGCACATTCTGGTTTGGGTAGAGAAGGCTCAGGGTTTGAGAGAAGGCTGGGGGTAGGAAGCTTCTGTTCATTATGCTGGACCTAACCCCAGTTTTACTTGAGTAAAGAGGAGATATTTGACATTGTGTGATGCTGCTCCTGTGCTCTGTTCCCAAAGTGTTCTGCAGCAGAGGAGGGTCTCTGGTAGTATGTATATTACTGGCCTATTGGGGTGATGCTGAAACAGGACAGGGTACAGATGGCATTGTGGGGGTGGCATGAACCTTCACTCTTCATTTCCCCTTCCAAGAACAGAAGGGACAGGAATCCTTACCCAGCAAGACCATCGTCTCATAGTTCCCCTGCATGACATCTCTGTAGAGGGCTCTCTGAGTGGGGTCCAGCAGAGTCCCCTCTTCCCTGGAGAAATACATAGCCACCTCCTCGAAGGTCACCGGCCCCTGAAAGAGCAGGAGTCCAATACTCAGTACCTGCTGACCCACTCACAACCCCACTATTCACGGAACAGCAGCACCAGGGAAATGGAAGCTCCGGGAGGCACATGTTAACAGAGTCCCAACCCACCTTGCTTACAGCAGCCAGGAGGCATCAGAGGGTAGAAAGAGAGAACCTTTGTGTCTCCCATCTGACAGACAGAAGCAGGGTCTTCACATTTATCACATAGCTACTAGCCAGAGCTTAATATAGGAGATGGGGCTGTCTCTGGACCCTGATAGTGGCTCCCTGGTAGGAATCCAAGCACTCTCCAAATAAAATATATGGAAGAAAGGGGAAGTCAATCATAAAGAATAGAAGTTAGAAGGTCAGAATTGTAGTGCCCATTAACAAAGGTTTAGAGAAAATAGAGCCTATCAAACTAACGGGATATCCTTATTGGATGAGATCAAAAGTTTGGTTGCAGCTAATAGTATTGATGTAATATACCTAAACTTCCGTAAGGGACATGACTTGATTAGCACAATATTTTTACTAAAAAAAACTAGAATGATACAAAATAAACACGGCATACATTAAATAGATTAAAAACTCTGATAGTAAATGGGGAACCATGATCGAGTGGATTTCTTTCTAGCAGGTTCCTGCAGAGATTGGTTCTTGGCCCTGTGCTATTTAACATTCTTATCCATGACTTAGAAGAGAGTACAAAATCATCACTGATAAAGTTTACAGTTGCCACAAAGATTGGGGTTGGTGGTAATTAATGAAATGTCAGTAGATTCAGGCTCCATCGCTGAGAGTCTGGGAAGTTGTCCCAGCCCTGGCTGGAGGGTTTATTTCCTGTTCCACAAAGAGGGGAAGTTCCATTCCCAACTCCTGTGCCTTGAAATTAGGACCTATCTGACACTACACCCCCATATTCATCATAGTGGTATGATTATAATATGATTAGGACATAATTATGATCTATTTTGTAGAAGATGCATCATGTGTGGTGTCACTGGAAAAGTTCTGATTTGCTGAATATGATTATCCTATTTGTGTGCACATATCATGTTCGTATCTGAAGTTATGGATATTGACTCTGTATCTGTTTTCAAATGTGCTTACTCTGGGTAACACCCACAATGAGCCTTTCAGGTACAACACTGAAGAAGCCAGACAGTGCTGATGGCTCAACAAAGACAATGGACTGTGGAAGAGCTTAGCCTTCCTGTGAATGTTTCAGCCAGCCTATGAGTCATGGCTACTATGACTCAGCAGGGCCTGTGACCAGACCACATGACACTAAACTCCATTTTAGTACCTGTATTTTTCCACAAACTGGACTAGGAAATGAGTTTGGAACAAAAGGTTCCCACCATATGGAAAAGCTACATAAGGTGGGGTGTGACATCATCTCTTGGCCTCATTCTCCACACAAGAGAACTTCTGGAAACACCTGAGAAACAAAAACGGATGTGGGGGAAGTGCTGCTCCCAGGATCAATAGATTTCTAGCTTGTGTGTGGAAACTTGGGGGACTGCTTGTACCATCAGTCAGGGTGAGAAATTGCTAATTCAAATTCTATCCATCTAGTATGTTAGGCTTAGTCTGAGTTTTGGTTATTTGCTAAATAATCTGCTTTGATCTGTTTGTTATCACTTATAATCACTTAATCTATCTTTCTGCAGTTAATAAACTTGTTGATGCTTTATCTTAACCAGCGTATTTTGAGTGAAGTGTCTGGGGAAAATCTCAGCTTGTTGTGCACATCTGTCCCATATCGAGGGGAAGGGGAACTACATTAATGAGCTTGTATTATAGAGATCTCTGTGCACTATAAGATGGTATCATTCTGGATTTATAATACAGCAAGTGTGCAAGGTTGGGGAGTGGGAAATTGGCTCTTGTCTTCTATCTGTCCTTGAGTGGCTTAGGTAACGCACTCAGGTAGCTTAGTTGGCTGCATGGCGCCACCTGCTGTTGTGTTGGGTGATAACGAGGCCCTGGAGAGGCTGGCGAAATCTCCAGCCAAAGCAGTGTGAGAAGGGCCAGCCCAGCGTGAGGGTTAGAGGACACAGCAGTTCCCAGAAGCTCCACAAACTGCCTCCTGGGGGTGACAACCCATCACGCCCTACACTACACAAGTCTCAGCAGGTTTGTCACATGCTGTCCTCTCCCTTTCTCACCCGAGATATTTCCTGCTTCCCACCACCTCTAGCAATTCCCACCCTCTTATGCATTTACTGCTCCTCAACCTCCAAGCAGAGCCCGCCACCCTGATAAATCTCTTACCTGAGCCAGCTCCATTGCAGCCATTTCCTTGCCCCTGGGAGGACGAGATGATCTGCAGCGAAACATGGATGTTATTCTCTGGCCTGCCGGGGTGAAAAGGGCAAGGTGTGAGAATTCAGACTAGGCTTTTGTCCATTCCACAAGCCGATTCCCCCCAGCTTTCCCCTGCTAATGCACATTCTAGGTTCTAGCACACTGTGAAGCACAGAGTGACCTTATTCCAGTACAGGCCTAGCCCCCTCCCACCAGGGTGTAACCCTCTGACACATGGGGAAACCCTCCCAGTAACAGTCTCTCTCTTACACGTATCAAGTTTGCGGACAACACCAAGCTGGGAGGGGTTGTAAGTGCTTTGGAGGATTGGATTAAAATTCAAAATGATCTGGACAAACGGGAGAAATGATCTGAAGTAAATAGGATCAAATTCAGTAGAGACAAGTGCAAAGTACTCCACGTTGGAAGGAACAATCGGAGGCCAGAGAAGAGCAGAAACAAAGGAGTCACTTTGGGGGATTCTCCCTGTCATTGTCCCCAAGGCAGCTGTCTCAGGTTTACAAAGGTGTTTCATGTTCCAGCTTTGTACAGTCTCTCCTGGGAGTGCCCCTTTCATGGACTGGGCCTAGTTTTAGTTTTTGGTAGTTAAGAAGCTTGGTTTATTGTTCATCTAACCAGTATGTGTGGATTGAAGTGTGTTGGAAACTCTGTTTGGGATAACAAGCTGGTGCATGTCATTTTCCGCTGATGAAATGACAGACTTCATATGAGCTTGGGTCGTTCAGTAGCGTGCTGGACAGTGCAAGATGCACATTTCTGGGGGAAAGTTGGGCACTTGAGAATTTGCTGGTTTTCTCCTGAGGTGTAATTCATGAGTGGCTGTCTAGCAGCACTCAATACTGTGTAGCTGGGAGTGAGTTACATGCTGGAGACTGTGTGTTAATTGGCTAAGAGGGGCTGTTCTCGCAGGAAAACAGTGGAAAAGGCACCCCATGCTGGAGGACTGAGGTACAGCTATTTAACAGTCCAGATTGTACTCTGGGTAACATCACAGACACTCATTATGACAGAGCCTCTTACAACACAGAGAAAGTAAATCCATGTCCCAGAAATCGAAGACTCCAGACAGAGGGCAAGTGTCCCTGGCACTGCTTCTTGCTGACAGAGAGGTTCAGAGACAGTGCGAGAATCCTGGGGAAGCTGGGAACAGGAAGCATGGGCTGGCGGGGTTCGGTGGAGAAAGGGAACAGGAAGGGCAGGGATATTACTGAATCCAAGATCTCAGCAGTACTAGATGACAGGATAGCACATAGTGCAGCCCATTGGAAAACACAATCCCAACTATACATACAAAATGATGGGGTCTAAATTAGTTGTTTCCACTCAAGAGAGTGATCTTGGAGTCACTGTGGATAGTTCTCTGAAAACATCCACTCAATGTGCAGCAGCAGTGAAAAAAAAGTGAACAATGTAGGAAATAATTAAGAAAGTGATAGATATGACAGAATATCTCATAGATCATATTTGTAAAAACAGCAAATAAATCCATGATACACCCACATCTTGAATACTGCATGCACATGTCACCCCATCTCAAAAATAGAAATATTGGAATTGGAAAAGGTTCAGAAAAGGGCAAGAAAAATGATTAGGGGTATGGGACAGTTATGCCAGACCTAACCCCAGTTTCACTTGAGCAAACAGGAGATATTTGACACTGCAATACGGCTCCTGTGCTCTGTTCCCAAAGTGTTCTGCAGCAGAGGAGGGTCTCTGGTATTATGTGTGTCACTGGCCTATTGGGGTGATGCTGAAACAGGACAGGGTACAGATGGCATTGTGGGGGTGGCGTGAACCTTCACTCTTCATTTCCCCTTCCAAGAACAGAAGGGACAGGAACCCTTACCCAGCGAGGTCACAGTCTCATAGTTCTCCTGCATGACATCCCAGTAGAGGGGATGGGGTGAGTGGGGTCCAGCAGAGCCCACTCTTCCCTGGTGAAATACATAGCCATCTCCTTGAAGGTCACCAGCCCCTGAAAGAGTAAGAGTCCAACACTAAGGACTTGCTGCCCCACTATTTGTGGCAGAGAAGAGTGAATCAAATGGAAGCTCTGGGTGGATCATAGTCAGGAGAGTCCCACCTCAACCTGGCTCAGAGTATCCAGCAAATGCCAGGGTGAGGGGATGAAGAGAGAGCCCCTTATCTCTCCCAGCATATCCATCACCCCCCTACTAGCCACTGACTGATACAGGAGATGGAGCCCCTAGCAGGGTCCAGGGAGAGCTCGCTGGTAGGATGCCCAACACCCTCCTCATTGTGAGGAGCGGGATATGAAGGGAGAGGCAGCTCCAATAAGCCTGACTCATGGGTGTCCCCTTTATATCTCACAGCAGCTGATGGTTAATGAGGTCAGGCTCCAGCACTAGGAGTCTGGTCAGTTTGACTAGCTCCATGTAGGTGGGTTATTTTCTCTCTTCACAAATTAGGGCATTTCCACCTCCAAACCTCCTGGGTCTGTTCCTAGAATCTAGGCCACTTAGTAAATAACTCCCAGCAGGTCTGCCACACCCTGGCCTCCTCCTTTCCCCACGCTGTGAATTTCCTGCCCCGCTCCAACCTCCAAATCAGACTCTGCAAACCTTCCCACCTCTGGTGTATTTGCTCTCCCTTTCCTCCAGCAGGAACCCACCAGCAACCCCCCGATAATCTCTACCTGGACTGACTCCACTGCAGCCATTTCTCTTCCCTGTCCCACGCCAGGCTGGGATGAGCTGGAGCAAAACATTCTGCAGCCTGTCTGGGGAGAAGGGCAGTTGTGGGCGTTTCAGAACCGGTTTTAGTTAATTTCACATCACAATTCCCCCAGGCCCTTTCCCTGCAGACAGACACCCTAGATTCTGTCATGCTGGGAAATGCTCAATCTGTTTATTACAATTTAGACCTGGCCCCTCCTGCCAGGCTAAGTCCACAGACACATTTTTAACCTCCCTTCTCTCTCCCCTCACCCCTTCTCTGAACACAAGGCTAGATAAGAGCAGAACCAAAGGAGTCACTGTGGGGGATTCCCTCAGACACTGACCCCACGGCAGCCACACCCCAGCAGGGGGAATATGGAGTCAGGAACTGGCTTTTGCTCTGTCTGATCCTTGTTTTGTTCACTGGAAAGTGGTTCTGCCCCAGGATGCAGCAATACATGTGTCTGGGTGGACTAGAGAGCTGGAAATCTCTCCCCCACATTCATTTCTCCCACTGCCCCTTTCAGTCTCTCCTTCCCCTGTCCTCTCTCCCTGCCCCTCTGGCTGGGACAGTCCCATTCCTGGGGGCTTTGCTCTCCCATGGCTGGATTTCCTCCTGGCAACCGCTAATGGAAGGAGAAATGAGGTGGTATTGTTTGTGCAGAGTCACTTTCTTGCCAGACCCTAGGACATTCCCTGAGGTCTTTCAGTTACCTGGAGACTCTGGCTCAGAATTTAGTAGTAACAGGGGCCAGGACTGCCCTAGGGGGCTAGGACCAGCTGCAGAAAGTCATCCCCTGGGCCGGGCAGAGAAGAAGCTTTAATTAAGGTCACTTCCCAGCACAGAGCCCCACTGGGGGAGCAGCAGCTGCCAAGCCTGGTCTCCCAGATCACAATGGAGGCTGCAGCATCTGACCCAGGAAGCTGAACCCCAATATCCAGAGCAGAGAGGGACGGAGTGTATGAGCAGCTTCCCTCCTTTAGCTCTCTGGGGAGAGCAGCTAATGGGAGCCCCTCCTCACAGGGAGAATGGCTGATCTCATTTGACCCACTGTCCATCTGGAATCACTCCTTGTCTTTCCATACAGTGATTCTGGATTAACAACGGTGTCAATGACACCGGATTTCAGAAAGAATGAGTTCAGAACGCTGTGGAAAAGACCATCGTGTGGCAGTGCTGACTCCCTTCCCACCTCCCTCACCCCCGCAGATCTAGGACAAGGACTGGGGGAAAAAATTTTCCAAACAGAACCGAAAGTTCCTGCAGTTTTCAAAAGAGGCGAAAAGTAAATTCTGTGAATTCACACTAACAGTGTTTGCTAAGTGGACAGAAAGTTATCACAGTGACAGGGCACGTGACTGGGGAATGGACTTGGTGACCTGGTGACTAGGAGCCAGGACTCTGGTACAAGTTGTCCAGAGAGAAGGATCATGGTTAGCAGCAGCCCCCAGACACCCCCTAGTACCCAGAGCCCAGACCCCCCAGCCAGGGGCCCCAGACACCCCCAGCCAGGATCCCATCAGATATTCCCTGGGACGCAGCCCCCAGAGTCCCTGGCCAGGGACCCCAGATACCCCTCAAAGCCCCACCGGCCAGAGAACCCCCACCACACCATGATTGCCAGGTTGGGAATCCCAAAGGGTTCCCCCTACCAAGAGCCCCCAGCAGCCAGGGACCCCCTCAAGGGACCCCCTACCCACTGGGAACTCAGTCCCTCACTGCCTGCCTAGGAACTTCCCCACTCTCCAGAACGATCTACCCTGACATTTGCCTGGGACCCTCTCCTCTGCCCAGTGTGACCCCCTGATGCTTTACAGTGCGACCCATCACTCTGCTTCCCTGGCATGCCCTCACCTAGTGCCAGGGATCCCCTCCCCCAGCTCTGTGCACTGGGCATGGCAACAAAACCAGGAACCAGCGGGGGAAGCACAGACAGAGCCCCTGGCACAGAACCAGGCTCCCTCTAACCCTCTGTCCCGCCTCCCCAAGAGACACCCACCCCCACTGTTCTGCAGCCACCAGGCCCCCAGCGATACCCACCTCCAGGACCCATAGCCTCAGGGATGGGCACATCAGAACTACCACCCCCGAAAACCCAAACCTCCACAACCCACCAACCTGACTAGGGTACCCCCTGCCCAGCCACCCAGAGGCCTCCCCCTACCACAATGCCCCTTCAGCTGCAATCTCCCCACACAGACACCTTCCCTGCCCCTGCAAGTGTTACCTCACAGAGTGTGAGAAGTGGCTAGAAAGTTAACACCACCTCCTGCTGGCCAGTCACACAGGCAGAGGGAGCCTGGGGAGTGCTTCTTTAACAGGAGAATGGAAGGCCTGGAGGGCAAGAAAGATCCACGGGCTGTCACTAGCAAATAATGGCCACCATGGATCCACCCCAGAGGCGGCTGCATCTTAGCACATTGGGAAACAACCCATCATATTCAATTAGAAATAAAACAACTAGAGAGAAGTGGGGCAAATGTTTGGGGTATTTTATATCAATCTTTGAGACACGCAGAGAGAACCCTGTCACAAACGACATTTGATAACATGAGAGAAAACCACCAAGATCGGAGGGGATTTGATGTTGCTATTAAATAACTAGTGGAAAAGGGGGACTGTTGGACTGGATTTTATATGACTGTCAAATACATAAACAGAATGTGATGGTGCCCCCCGGCCACGGGGCAACCATTCACGTGAGCAGCTCAGAGCCCTTTGAGGAGCTGATTTAAGGGCAGGGGGGGAGCTGGAAGGCTCCCTGGACAATGGAAGGGGGCCGCAGGGGAATTGGGAAATGGGGTCTGGGCAGTCTCCATGGGGGATGTGCTCCTCCCTTCCCTTCCCTGCCCTGGCAGAGAACGGGAACCTCATCCCATCCCACTCCAGTGGGAGCCATGTTCTGGGGAATGACCCAGGGCAACAATTTCCCACCCAAACAAGGACAAATCGCTGCAGATGAAATGGGTGGGAAAATCCACCCCCCATCGGAGAGATTTTAAATTGACATTTGAGAAGTATGGAGAGAAAAGGGAAAATCAGAGGCAATTAGAGAGCTGATCATTGGCGGAGGGGAGAGGAGAATCTCCCTGGATTTTATAGCCACGTGTGATAATGAGAGAGAAAAGGGGAAAGCTTGAGAGAATGTGTGTGTGGGAGGAAGTGGCAAAAACAGGGACAGGATCCAGTTAACTCACCTCCCTCCCACCCCGGGAATGTCCTGGCTGCACAGAGACAGATCTACACCCCCACCCCAGTGACCTCCCCCACCTGCAACTCCGGCTTCTCCTCCCCCCTCGACACCTCCGCCCTCACACCAAAGGGGGGGCTCTGCCAGCGCCTCACCCTGAGCTCAACTCCTGCTCCTCCCCCCAGCCCGGATTGTTCCCTTTAGCCCCCCACGAACCCTGCCTCCAGCTACCTGACCCCCCCTACCCATCAATTTCCTGCTCTGCGCCCGCCCCTCCCACGCTCCCTGTCACTTCCCCGCCCCGCTCCAGCCCCGCCCCCAGCGCCCGGCGGAACGTTACCGCTGGTCCGGGCAGGGGGAAGGGCAGCGGCTTCAGCGGCTGTTACTGGGTATGCGCAGTGCCCGGGAGTAGCACATTGCTATGGGGAGGGATTTAATACAACGCCCCCCCCCCGCCTGTCCCGGGGTTCGCCCCTCCCCCCCACACGACGGCCGGGCCCCGGCCCCCGCATCCCAGCAGGGCGGGCGGGCGGATCCTCCTGCCAGCTCCAAGTGGGGGCTGAGACGCCTTCAAGGCTTCTCCCAGGCTCCCTGGGGCAGAGTCACTTTCCTGCCCCCCAGCGCCTCTCATTCCCCGGGGGCTCCGGGTCACAATGTCCCACCGCCCTTCCCCCGCCTGCAGCTCCAGCTTCTCCCCTCCCGCCCCCACCAGCCACACCAAGGGGAACCCCCGGGCCCCAGTCTCTGTCCCCACCTGGATCCCAGCGGGGCCGGGGGCAGATCCTGGCTGCAGCTGAGAACAGCGGTTCGGGCAGCTCCAGCGCTGCTGGCAGCACGTGGAGAACCAGAAAGCAGCTGTTCACCCCGGGCTCGGTGTCACAATGTGCCAGAGCCCCACTCCCAGGAGCTGCCCTGCCCATGGGCTGTGCCAGAGCCCCGCCCCCAGGAGCTGCCCCGCCCCCAGGCTGTGCCAGAGCCCCACCCCCAGGGAGCTGCCCTGCCCCTGGGCCTGTGGCCAGAGCCCACTGCCCCCAGGAGCTACCCTGCCCTGTGGCTGTCCAGAGCCCCCCCTCCAGGGAGCTGCGCCTGCCCCATGGCTAGTGCCTAGGAGCCACCGCACCCCACGGAGCTGCCCCGCCCCTGCTCTGTGCTGGAGCCCCGCCCCGAGGAGCTGCCCTGCCCCCGAGCTGAGCCAGAGCCCCGCCCCCAGGAGCTGTCCCGCACCTGGGATGTGTCAGAGCCCCGCCCCCTGGAATTTCCCCATGTTGGGTCTCTGAGCTTTGTTCTCCTGCCGCCTTCTTCCCAGCACCCCCTGCTCCCTTCCTGTGTCTGCAAACACCCCCCCTCCCCCGGGGCCGGCTGCAGTGCTCGCTGAGGCTGACTCCAGTGGCTGAAGTTGCCTCCATCTCTGCTTCACCTGGAGGGGGAGAGACAAAGAGAGGAGATGGTCCCAGGGTGTGAAACCAGAATCAGGGGGCAAGGAAAGAAGGACTGTTTGGAAAGGTGGGGGTTTTTTTGTGGGGGGGGTGAGCCAGAGGGATTCAGAAGAAGTTGGGCAGCAGAGGCTCAGGGAAATTGAGGGGAACCTCCTGGGTGTCTCAGCGTTGCCCAGGGTTTGTACAGCACCTTGCATAATATGGGGTCTGATCTCAGTCATGGTCCTGTGCAGCACGTGGGAGCCCTGATGTCTGTTTCCTGATCACAGGCTCTGGGAATGGAGAGAGGGAAACCTCAGCACCTGAAGGTTAATGCAGCCCTGTGTGCAACCCCTGCTAGGGTGATCCGACAGCAAATGTGAAAAATTGGGATGGGGGTGGGGTTAATAGGCACCTATATAAGAAAAAGACCCAAAAATCGGGACATCTAGTCATGCTAGTCCCTGCTGTTCTCATAAGGGGTCGGCTTAGAGAGGGTTTGGCTACACTTGCAGCTGTCCAGCGCTGGGAGTTAAAGCTGTCTTCCTACAGCTGTTTAGGGAAAGCGCTGCAGTGTGGACACACTGACAGCTACCAGCACTCTGTCATGGCCACATTTGCAGCGCTGTTGGGAGTGGTGCATTATGGGCAGCTATCCCAGCATTCAAGTGGCTGCAATGTGCTTTTCAAAAGAGGAGGGTGGGGTGGAGTGTGACACGGAGCGTGGGGGAGACAGAGCGAGTGGATTTTTGGAGCTGACACTGTGTCAGCTCCCTGCCTGGCAAGTTCAAGCCTCCTCCCCCACCCCTCTCTCATTCACTAAATGCAAATAGCCGCCTTTGTTCTTTTCCTCACAGACCAGATAAGCCGCTGATCCAAAACAGACCCCCCCTCCCCCGTGCCCACCCGGCTGCTTCTCTCCTCAAGCAAACACCAGCTGTGGGTGTTCCAAAGGGATCCCCCTGCCTCTGCTCATTCACTGCAAACAGTAACTATGTTTGGTTTTCAGATAAGCAGCTCCGGGAGCCTTGAGCTCACAGCAAAGCAAACAGAGGCATCACACCAAAACAAAGAGCGTTATCTCTACTTAAAAGCATTATGGGAAGGTTCCGGAGGTCAGTGACAGCGTAGTAAGATTAATCACTGTTTACACTGGCACCCCAGCGCTGCATCACCAGCTCTGTTCTCTTTATTCCTCTGGTCGAGGTGGAGCACATGCAGCACTGTAGCCAGGGAGATACAGCGCTGTATGTGCCTTGCCAGTGTGGACGGGGAGTAAGTTACAGCGCTGTAAAGCCACCACCTGCACTGTAACTCTCCAGTGTAGCCAAGGCCTGAGTTGTAGTAATAATAGCAGCCAAGAATCCGGTGGCACCTTATAGACTAACAGACGTATTGGAGCATGAGCTGTCGTGGGTGAATACCCACTTCGTCAGATGCAACAATAGTCCCCTATGGGCTAGTGGTCAGGATTCCTGGTTTTCACCCAGGTGGCCTGGGTTCAACTTCTGGTGTGGGAAGAGTGCAGAGCTTTTGCCCAGAGTGGAGGCAGGAAATGAAAGGAACAGGAAGGGATCCTGCCAGCAGTGGAGTTAGACAGTGTAGGGAGGGGACCCCAGAAGTGGGGGTGGGGCAGTGGTTTGGGGGGAGATGAGGGAAGGATCCCAGCAGTGCGGGAAGTTGACAACCTGGAGAGCACAGGCCTGGAATGGGGACCTGGAAGAGTGAATGTGTCCCTCTAAACCCATCAACTGCAGACTAGGCAGGCTTGGAAGAATTGTGTATTTGTTGGTAAATGTCAATTTCTGTGTAAACACACAACCCAATGGCAAAATATTTCCATCAATATTCATCAAAATTGACAGATGGGCAAAGTAAGAAACATGCTGCTTGAGAACTTATCATGTTGTAGGAGCAGCAGTGATCTGTATGCTCTGTATAACCTGTATGCTCAAAAGGTCTGTTAAACTCCCCCAGCTTGTGTCCTTTCCCGCTTTGAATGCCTGTGAAGTGGCTTTCCCACTCTCCTTTGTACCTCCAGTGAATGCCCTTCACCCGGCCCATCTGGCCAGTGGTTCGCTGTGTTACATTCTATTGCACCTCAGGGAGACTGATCTTCATCGCACTGTCCATCGCTGCGCTGTGGGACACTTACCTTAAAGGATCCTGACATCTCCACTGCCAGGCCTGTCCTGGGAGCGTGAGTATGAGTGTGACACCTTCCCCCATCCCTTCTTTTGAGCTTAGCTATCAAGCTAATAAATGTGCTGCTTTCTGCCAGACTCTGGGGGGGAGGGGCATTATTAGTCCTCTCTAAGCTTACTAACTGACCCAATTTTGGGTAACACAAGCAACATTGTTTGATCTATTATTGTACCAAAGGGGGAGATGGTTGTCTATAAAGGAGGGTGAAGACTAAATGCCTCTGATGAGAATGGGATTTGAACCCATGCAGGCAGAGCATAATGGGGTAGCAGTCCATCACCTTAACCACTCGGTCACCTCATCTGAGCTGTCAAAAACAGACAGGAGGAGAAATCTAAGGCCGGCAGAGATAGGGACACTAAGGAGTTTTTAAATACTAAGCGAAAGCAGGGTTTGAATGAGCTCCCCTCTCTCACCTAGTGAGGAGCTGGGGAAAGACTTCCGGAACAGACCGTGTTTGCATAGACACACCTACTCTGCCTAGCTATGCAGCATGATGGGGCCGCTTCCCCAAAATGACCAGTTTGGGATGGTCTTGGGTTACAAATGACTTTAGGATTGAGTGGAATGAAATGTTATTCTCCTTCCTGTATGAGTGAAGGGCAGCAGAACATACCTAGTCCGTCCTGATGGAGGGGTAGGTGAGTGAGGAATAGCTTTTATTGGACTGCAGAGAAGTGATTGAGGACGTCACCCTAAACCAGTGGTCCCCAAACATTTCACATTGTGCCCTCTTAGCCATGGCTGTGGCCCCTCGGAAGCCACGGTCAAGAACCGGGGCTGGGAGGAGTGGGGCTGTTGCTTGCTGGGGTGAGGGGTGCGGACAGGGGTAAAGGGGTCATAGACTCATAGACTCATAGGTCAGAAGGGACCAATCTGATCATCTAGTCTAACCTCCTGCACAAGGCAGGCTACAGAACCCCACCCATCCAATTTTATAACAACTCCTATCCCAGGACCGAGTTATTGAAATCCTCAAAAATGGTTTGAAGACCTCAAGCTGCAGAGACACCACCAGCAAGCGACCCGTGCCCCACGCTGCAGGGGAAGGCGAAAAACCTCCAGGGCACCTGCCAATCCGCCCTGGAGGAAAATTCCTTCCCGACCCCAAATATGGCAATCAGCTAAACCCTGAGCATGTGGGCAAGAGTCACCAGCTAGCACCCAAGAAGGAATTCACCGCAGCAACTCAGTACCCATCGCATGCAACATCTCCCCGCAGACCATTGAGCAGACCTGTCTGGTGGTAATTCAAGATCAATTGCCCAAATTAACGATCCTATCATAACATCCCCTCCATATACTTATCAAGCTTTGTCTTAAAGCCAGGAAAGTCTTGTGCCCCTACTACTTCCCTCGGAAGGCTATTCCAGAACTTCACTCCCCTAATGGTCAGAAACCTTCGTCTAATTTCAAGTCTAAACTTCCTAATATCCAGTTTATACCCATTCGTCCTCGTGGCTACATTAGTACTAAACTTAAATAATTCCTCTCCCTCCCTAACGTTAACCCCCTTGATATATTTATATAGGGCGAGCATATCCCCCCTCAGCCTTCTTTTGGCCAGGCTAAACAAGCCAAGCTCTTTGAGTCTCCTTTCATAAGGCAGTTTTTCCATTCCTCGGATCATCCTCGTAGCCCGTCTCTGAACCTGTTCCAGTTTGAATTCATCCTTCTTGAACATGGGACACCAGAACTGCACACAGTATTCCAGATGGGGTCTCACCAACGCCGTATACAACGGTACTAACACCTCCTTATCCTTGCAGGAAATACCCCGCCTGATGCATCCCAAAATCGCATTTGCTTTTTTAACAGCCGTATCACATTGGCGACTCATAGTCATCCTGCTATCAACCAGTACCCCAAGGTCCTTCTCTTCCTCCGTCGCTTCCAACTGATGCGCCCCCAACGTATATCCAAAATTCTTATTGTTAATTCCTAAATGCATGACCTTGCACTTTTCACTATTGTATTTCATCCTATTTCTATTACTCCAGTTTACAAGGTGGTTCAGATCTTCCTGAATAGTATCCCTGTCCTTCTCCGTGTTAGCAATACCCCCCAGCTTCGTGTCATCCGCAAACTTTATTAGCACATTCCCGCTCTTTGTGCCAAGGTCAGTAATAAAAAGGTTAAATAAGATCGGTCCCAAAACCGATCCTTGAGGGACTCCACTGGTGACCTCCTTCCAGTCCGACAGTTCACCTTTCAATACGACCCTCTGGAGTCTCCCCTTTAACCAGTTCCTTATCCACCTTACAACTTTCATATTCACTCCCAGCTTTTCCAATTTAACTAACAGCTCCCGTGTGCGGAACCGTGTCGAACGCCTTACTGAAATCTAGGTAAATTATATCTACCGCATTTCCTTTATCTAAGTAATCCGTCACCTTCTCAAAGAAGGAGATCAGATTGGTTTGGCACGATCTACCTTTAGTAAATCCGTGTTGCAATTCGTCCCAATTACCATTGACCTCTATGTCCTTAACTACTTTCTCCCTTAAAATTTTTTCCAAGACCTTACATACTACAGACATCAAGCTAACAGGCCTATAATTACCCGGATCACTCTTATTCCCTTTCTTAAAAATAGGAACTACATTAGCAATCCTCCAGTCATACGGCACAACCCCCGAGTTTATCGATTGCTTAAAAATTCTCGCTAACGGGCTCGCAATTTCACGCGCCAGTTCCTTTAATATCCTCGGGTGGAGATTGTCCGGGCCCTCCGACTTCGTCCCATCGAGCTGTTCAAGTACGGCCTCTACTTCAGTTGCAGTAATATCCACTTCCATATCCACATTCCCGTTTATCATCCCTCCATCATCGCAAGGTTCCTCACTAGTCTTATTAAAAACCGAGGCAAAGTACTTGTTTAGATGTTGGGCCATGCCTAAGTTATCCTTAACCTCCATTCCATCCTCAGTGTATAGCGGCCCCACTTCTTCTTTCTTTGTTTTCTTCTTATTTATGTGGCTGTAGAACCTTTTACTATTGGTTTTGATTCCCTTTGCAAGTTCCAGTTCAATGTGGCTTTTAGCCTTCCTCACTTTATTCCTACATGTTCTGACCTCAGCAAGGTAGCTTTCTTTACTGATCCTGCCTTCCTTCCACTCCCTGTAAGCTTTCTGCTTTTGTCTAATCCCCTCTCTGAGTTGCTTGCTCATCCAGTTTGGCCTACAACTCCTGCCCATGGTTCTTTTCCCCTTTCTCGGGATGCAGGCTTCCGACAGTCTCCGCAGCTGTGACTTAAAGTAATTCCAGGGCTCCTCCACATTTAAATCCACTAATTCCTCCGTCCAGTCCACTTCCCTAACTAATTTCCTTAACTCTTTAAAATTAGCCCTCGAGAAGTCAAAAACCCTAATCGCAGATCTACATTTGTTTATTCTTCCATCTAGTTTGAACTGAATCAGCTCATGATCACTCGAACCAAGGTTGTCCCCTACCACCATTTCTTCTACGAGGTCCTCACTGCTCACCAACACCAAGTCTAAAATGGCATCCCCTCTCGTAGGTGCTTCAACTACTTGATGAAGAAACCCATCCGCTATCACATCCAGAAAAATCTGACCCCTATTATTCGTGCAAGTACTCGTCCTCCAGTCTATATCTGGGAAGTTGAAGTCCCCCATAATCACACATTTCCCCTTTGTGTTTACTTCATTAAAGACATTAAAGAGGTCTCTATCCATATCCCAATCCGATCCCGGCGGTCTGTAGCACACCCCAAGCACTATCTCAGGGGAAGCTCTAGTTGCTTTTTTACCCAGCGTGATTTTTGCCCAGACGGACTCTGTCTTATCCATTCCATCGCATCTTATTTCGCTACATTTAATTTCATCATTGATGTACAAGGCTACTCCCCCACCTTTGCCTTTCTTCCTGTCTTTTCTGAACAGCACATAGCCTTCAATACCCGTGCTCCAGTCATGAGTACTATTCCACCAGGTTTCGGTAATCCCTATAATATCCGGCTTCACTTCCTGCACGAGTAACTCCAGTTCCTCCATCTTGTTACCTAGGCTCCTCGCATTAGTGTACAAACCTTTTAATTTTAGGCGTTTGGCGTCAGTGACATTCTTTCCCCCGTCGTGCACAAACTTTCTACCACCAGCATCACCCGTTACTCTGGTTTCTACTCCACTATTCCTCCTTGGATCAAATCTTGGGGCCGCAAGGGTATCCCCGCTCACTTTGTTTACTTCCCTCTCCAGGTTATGTTCCGGCATGGAGATCTCCCGAACATTTCCCAACCATCTCCCCCAACTTTCTAGTTTAAAGCCCTCTTGATGAGGTCGGCAAGCCTCCATCCTAGAATTCTATTTCCCTCCTTGCTGAGATGAAGTCCATCCTGAGCAAACAGTTGTCTATCCGTAAATGCGTCCCAGTGACCGTACATCCCAAAGCCCTCCTTATAACACCACTCCCTGAGCCATCTGTTGATCGCCATAATCTTGTCACTCCTTCGTCGCCCCGCTCTAGGAACCGGCAGAATCCCACTGAAGATCACCTGAGCCTCGATGTCTTTAAGCCTCTTCCCCAGTCTGACATAGTCCTCCTTGATACAGTCCAGTGAGTAACTAGCCGTGTCGTTCGCTCCCACATGAAGGATAATCAACGGATTGTTTCCCGCTCCCGCTAAGATCGTATTCAGGCTCAAGTCCACATCCTGTATCTTAGCCCCCGGCAGACAGCACACTCTTCTGTTCTCCCGATCAGGTCTAGTTACAGGCCTGTCTACTCTTCTCAGTAGAGAGTCTCCAATCACGTAGACTTGCCTTTTCCTGGTGACAATGCGATTCTCCGGTCTATCCCCCACAGCAGCTGGCTGTGATTCCTCCCAATTTGTATTCGCCCTCACAATCCTCCTAGGGCTCGTACTTGATGTTGCCTCCACTGACTGCTCCCCTCCATCTGCAGGACTAGCTGCTTGCCTCTTCTTCCTTGCCGTTACTCCTTCAGCAGCCTGCTGTGTTCCATCTTCATTTCCCAACTCAGCAAACCTATTCCTGAGTTCTATTTGTCCATCGCTGGCCCGTCTTATCCTCTGCCTGGTTCTCCTAGTGACATGCTTCCACCGTCCACATTCCTCATCCAGCAGTCCCTCCTCAGAGTCCTTAGGTCCCGCTTTTGTCCGCTCGCCTGAGCTTGTCCCCTGTGCCTCATCTTGTCTGTGTTCCATCATCTGCTCAAATCCCCTTCTAAACTCAGCCAGAGTTTCCACTTGCATCTCCAGTCCCCTTACCTTTTCCTCCAGCAGCTCTATCAGACGACACTTCATGCAGATGAAACTCCTTTCAGGTGCTCCCTCTAGGACCATGTACATGCCGCAGCTGCCACACCCAGTCATCCTCAGTGTGTCTGCACCTGCTGCCTCTGCCTCCATCGTAGCGCTGCAACTCTGTGCCTGGCAATCCACAGCTCACACCGCACCGCAGGCCACCAACAAGCGCAGGGCTGCTGGCAGACCCCTGCCCCTTCCCTGGTCTCCCCTGCAACCTCCCCCTGGAAACTCCCACTGAAACTCCCCTGTTAGCCGCTCTGTTCGCCGCCTCCTGTGCCGCTGCCTGAGTGCCTGGCTCCTTATATAGGACCCCTAATCAGGTAAGCCCCGCCCCCAACTCAGGGCTCAGCCTCGCTCTCAGCACACAGCCCCTAGCAGCCTGCACACACACTCACTCACACACAAACACCACAAACTACAAAAACCACAAAAACCTGCTCCTCCAACAGCACTCCCACTGAAACTCACCTGTTAGCCGCCTCCTGTGCCGCTGCCTGAGTGCCTGGCTCCTTATATAGGACCCCTAATCAGGTAAGCCCCGCCTCTCAGGCTGAGGGTGGGGTTGGGGAAGAGCTGTGGCAGAGTGGTGCTCCCTCCCTGCCCTCTATGTGGGCTGGCTCAGGTCCTGAGGTGCCCCCATGAATGTTCCTCTGTGTCCCCCTAGGAGTCGCACCCCACATTATGGGGACCACTGAACCCTACTCGCTAAGCCGGGGCTAGTGATGCCAAACCCCCGGGAAAGGGAGAACAAGTGTGGGGGCCCCAGCACCAGAACCATGCCCCTACCTTCTGTCTGTGGCTCTACCCCCTTCCACCCATGGCCCCATCCACTGTCACTTCTGTTCCACCCCTTCCCCCACCAGCCCCACCCTATCACTCCTTTACCCCTGCCCCGCTGTGGCCCTGAGACCAGAGAAGCTCTGTGCCCCTGCTGCAGCCCCCGGGCTGTAGCAGGGAGTGGGAGCTCCTCCAGCCCTGGGGCTGACATAGGGGAGACTTTTCCAGGGGGACCTAACTTGGCCAGGGCCCCTGATCATGGGCCCCACTGTCCCCTTGGCAGTGCAAGGTTTGGGGAGGCTGAGCCCCCTTGTCATAAACAGATAGCTAAGGGTTAATGTTCTTTTACCTATAAAGGGGTAACACCAGTAACCTAAAACACCTGACCAGAGGACCAATCAGGAAACAAGACTTTTTCAAATCTGGGTGGAGGGAAGTTTGTGTGTGAGTTCTTTGTTCTTTGTCTTGTGTCTGTGGCGTCTCGGCTATGAGAGTGATTTTTCTATCTCCTGCCTTTCTAATCTTCTGTTTCCAAGTTGTAAGTACAAAGATAATAAGACAATAAGTTTATATTGGTTTTTTTTGTATTTACATGTGTGTAGTTGCTGGAATGTTTAAATTGTATTCTTTTTGGATAAGGCTGTTTATTCATTTTTTTCTTTTAAGCAAATAACCCTGTATTTGTCACCTTAATACAGAGAGACCATTTTTATGTCCTTTTCTTTCTTTTTATATAAAGCTTTCTTTTTAAGACCTGTTGGATTTTTTCTTTAGTGGGGACTCCAGGGAATCGAGTCTGCAGCTCACCAGGGAATTGGTGGGAGGAAGAAGTCAGGGGGAAAATCTCGTTGTGTTAGATTTACTAGCCTGACTTTGCATACCCTCTGGGTAAGGGGGAAGAGAGATTAGCTATCTTGGTACTTCTATTTCCAGGACTGGAAACAGGGAGGGGGGAGTCCCTCTGTTTAGATTCACGGAGCTTGCTTCTGTATATCTCTCCAGGAACCCAGGGAGGGAACACCTGGAGGGGAGGAGGGGGAAGGGAAATGGTTTATTCCCCTTTGTTGTGAGACTCAAGGCATCTGAGTCTGGGGGTCCCCCGGGGAAGGTTTTGGGGAGACCACAGCGAGCCAGGCACTGTATAAATCCCTGGCTGGTGGCAGCTTTACCAGGTCCAAGCTGGTAACTAAGCTTGGAGGTTTTCATGCTAACACCCATATTTTGGACGCTAAGGTCCAAATCTGGGAAAAAATGTTATGACACCCCTCCCCCCTGAGCCTCCATTACGAGCCGCCCAGGCTACCACTGCTCAGTGTGTGGCCAGTCTCTGTGTTTTCTGCTGCTCGTTCTGGGGAGCCTGGCCGGCCTTAGGGGTGGTGCCCCCCGATAGCCGCCCAGGGCTCCAGGGGTCAAAGGGCACCGTGTGGCAGTGCAAAGGTGCTCACTGCTCTCCCCTGCCCCAATGCTCCTCCATGGGTCCATAGAGGTTTGAGGGGAGTAAGGAGCAACCCTATGTGCTCCATGCGTCCTGGTCACTTTTCCCACTTGGGCTGTGCTGTGAGGGGAGCATCAGAAGCTGGCTGCTCTCTGCCCTCCCGCTATGCAGCCCGGCTGAGGAAAGTGACCTGGATGCAGGGAGCTCGGATGATCTCACTTCTTGCCCCCACATCCCACAGCCCCTAGGGGTGCCCAGATGAGCAGCGTTCCAGGGAGGAGTGGGGGGCAGCAATGCCAGCTGCTCCATGCACACAGGTCAGTCTCCCCATGTGGGTGCAGGAGGGGGTGCAAGGGTTTCTGTGATGCCTATTCTATCAATATCGTCACTCAATACCAGGCACTCAAATTCACCAGTCTTAGTACTTAGACGTTTAGCGTTTGTATTTAAGCACTTCTAAAATGTGTCCCATTTTAGCTGTCTGCTATTACATGATGTAATTGAGGGAGACTCTTTCATTTCACTTTTTCTCATCAGAACCTACCTGTACATTATCATCTTCCATCCTCTCCACCTTACTAGGCTATAGAGAATCCCTGTGAATAGTTCCTCTCCTAATGGATGTCTCTGTCTGAACCCTGTGCTCCTCAGCGCCTGTCGGCTTTCCCCAGCTCTGAGGCTGTGTCTACACCGCGCACCTTACCACGGTGCAGCTGTGCCACTCTAACCATGCCATTGTAAGGTGCGCTGTGTGGCCGTCCTTATCGCTGAGAGAGAGCTTCCCCTGCAACAAAGCCAAACTACCTCCAATGAGGGGCAGGAGCTTTGTCACCGGGAGCACAGCTCCACCTATGATGCGCTGTTCACACTGCCGCTTTTCATGGCTCAAATTTTGGCATTCGGGGAGTGTTTTTTCTCACTGCAGAGAGACAAAGTTTTTAGCAACAAAAGCCGAAATTAAAAAAAACTCCTCTGCAACCTATTTAATTTTACCTTTATACAACCTTTATACTGCCTCCAGTTCTGGTATCCTCATTTGAAAAAGATGTTGTGAAATTGGAGCTAGGGCAGCAAAGAGCCACCAAATGTTCTGAGGGCTGGAGAAAAATGCCTTCCAGTGAGCTATTGAAAGAGCTTAACCTGTTTAGCTTATCAAAAGAAGATTGAAAGGTGATTTCATTGAAATGTTGAAGGGCCTTAATGGAGAGAAAAGATTGGGTATTTACGGGCTCTTGAATGGAGCAGAGAAAGGCATAACAAGACCCAATGGCTGGAAAGTGAAAAGAGACAAATTCATATTACAACTGAGGCACAATAGTCAACAGCGAGGATGATTCACCACAGGAGCAAGCTACCAAGGAAAGTGGTGGATTCACCATCTCCTGATGTCATTTAATGAAGACTAGATGCCTTTCTGGAATGTGTTTGCCCCCAAAGTAGCTGTTATGTCATACAGGAGGCCTGTGATATGCAGGTTAGATGCTCTAATGGTGTCTTCTGACCATGAAGTCGACTAATTTCTGAAAAACTGAGTGTAGCATTGGGAGCAGCGTCTGATGTTTTCCTGTCTAGCCGGCTTGCTGCCTAGAACGAACGCTCCTTGAGTGGGGTGATCCACAGGGAGTAGCTCAAACCTCCAAAGTGCCTGGCCAGGGGCAGGACATTAGCCCAGCAAGGGAGGGGTGTGGCAGTGACATCACAAAGGCCGTTTGCAGGACCTCAGACTATTGGTCAAAGGTGGTGGGGAGGTGGTGACCTCACAGAGAGATGCTGACATCAGCCAGGCAGGACAGGGGCGAGGGGCCAGGGAATCCTCAGAGACCTCTGTGGCTTTGCTTCAGCACGTTTCCTTCTCCAGGTCTCTCTTTGAGGACTGAGAGATTATTTGGGGTCATGGACGTGAGCGCCAGGAGGAACCTCTTCCGAGTTTCCTCCTTCCCTTGTAGTGATTTTACTAGAAAACAGCCGTCCCTGTTTAGAAGGTAAGAGACTCCTGAAGGTTTGAAACCTGTTCAGTCTGATCTATCTGGTGACAAGTGAATTCTAGGCATGGAAAACACGAGCTTAAGGAGGCAGAATTTTATTGCGCACCTGGGATTTTGTCCCTTAGAATCGCTGGGGACATTAGGGTTTGTCCTTTTTGTTTCACCTCTTCCTCCATCCCTCCCTCCTCTTCTTCTCTTGCTTCTTTTGTCCTTTCTCCTGTTCCCTTCCCAACAACAGGACGGAGGTGTGTGTGTGTGTGTTGCAGGGAAGTCCTCTGCAGCTCCCACTATGGAAGGTCCACCCAAAAATGTGGGACTGAAATAGTGCTCGGGCAGTGATCCCCACCGGTGACCTGGGCCATCCTTTGGGCTCTCTGGTGAGAACCCTCAGCCTCCCGTCCTCCGTCTCTACCCTGATTGGTTGAGCAGGGGGATGTTGACAGGGAGGAGACTCAGGTCCTTGTTGTTCTCTTTTAAGATCAAGTAAATAAGTCAGAACCAGTTCTATCTTTGATTAATTTTGCTGCTTCTCTGCATTAATTGTCTCTGAGCAGTTGATGATTCCCTCTAACATTGCAGTTCTCCTCAAATACTTGCTGAATAATTACTGTCACTGTTGTTGGTCTGGAGCTCATCTGAGAGCACAGTATTCAGGTCATTCAATGTCTGAAATTCAAGATCCGATGGTTTGTTTGAAAATCAGGGCTCTTCGGTCCTATTCCCAACGCTGCCTCTGACGGGCTGTGTGACCTAAGACAAGTCAATTCTTCTTTCTCAGCCTGAGCTTCTCCCTCTTTCAAGTAGGGATAATAATGATCCGCTCTTACCTACCTCATGGTGGGTGAAGGATGCGGATCCATTTGGGAGTGTCACTAGAAGTAGTGCATAATATGAAGTTTCCCAGATTATGACATAATAGATTAGCTGAAATCGTCTATTTTATTTGTATTTTTTTATTTTGAAATTGTTAATAGTAGCAACGACTTAGCTCAGATTGAAGCATCTTATCTAATGGTTGAGATGTAAGTGTCTCCTCTTTGTGTGCGAGGAGACAATTTAACACACTCTGACAAAGAGGAGATGCTTTTGTTTTGCAAGAAAATATTTTTGCAAAGATCTTTCATCCCACTTGTTATGATTTTGAGAAACAAACTGGTTTAGTCTAAATGGGATTTTCGGACAGAAACGGTTTGAATGAAATTTTCCCACCATCTCGATTCCTGGGCTCTGGGGTGTTTTCATCTGTTAGAACAGGAGTCAGAACTGGTTGCTTCTCTTTCTGGCTCTGCCATCGCCTTGTTGTGTAGGCCTTGGGTAGGTCACTTCCCTTCTCCCATCTGTCCAATCGGAACAGGAACAGTTCTCGAACTATGGGCAGTTTAGAGCCCAAGTGAGATAAGGGGTATTAAAGCCCTCTGTGAAGGAGAAAGGGGAGTTTCACAGTGTTTAGCACCAAGGAATTCTAAAGTTTGCTAAAATGTCTAGTCTGTGGAAACAAGAAATGGTCGGGGCCAAACTTATTAACCACTGCCTTTTTAAAGCCCATTCAAAGATGTGAGTCCCTATCTTTTAGGTACCTGTGGTTCTTTGCCAGCAGCAGAGAAGAGGTTCCTGCCTCCGTTTTTGTGGCCTTAACAAACCAGGTGTTGTGCCCCAGTTCTCGTCTGAGACCCCTGAAAAAGAACATCTTCCCATCCATGAACAAGACAGGACCTATCTTTCAAAGGGGAACAAAAAGACCTCTGGGACTTACAGACTAGCTAGCCTGACTGCCATAGCTGGAGAGATCCTGCAATACATTCTTAAACACTCAGTTTGTCAGCAGCACCTACAGGATGATTTGGTTCTTCTGACTAGTGAGCGTGGAATTGTCAAGAACAAATCATTCCAAACCAATCCTCTTTCCTTCTTTGGCAGGGTTCTGGGCCTGGTAGAGGTGAGTAAACAATAGATGGGATCTAGCTTGGTGTTACTAAGGCTTTCGACACAGTCCCATAGGACATTCTCAGAAGCAAACGAGGGAAATGCAGTCCAGCTGCAATCAGTGTAATGTGGGTGCAGAGCTGGTTGAAAGCCAAGACTCCAGGAGCCCTTCTCCATGTTTAACTGCCCAACGGGGAGGGTGAACCTAGTGGGTCTGGCAGGGATCAGTCCGGTGTCAGGTACTATTCTATATTTTCATGAATGATTTGGAAAATGGAGTGGAGAGCATGCTCCTAAAGTTTACAACTGACACCAAGCACTTTGGAGCACAGGATTGAAATTCAAAACACCCTTAACAAATTGGAGACTTGGTCTTCTTGAGCCAAACTCCATGGTTAGAGCTCTCTCTCTACACTGGGCTGAAGTGAAACCCCAGAGCCAAGCACTCCTCCTGGGCAGTGAGCTCCGACCTTGAATGGTCAGATGCTGCTTAGCACTGTCAGAGCAGCTTTTGCTGGGGGATTCTCCCAGCACTTTCCAATAGCGGGAAGGTATGAAATCCCCATTTGACTGCTGGGGACAGAGCCCGAGAGTGGGGAGCAACTTGCCCAAAGTCCCCAGAAAAAGGAAAACAACCAGCAGAGGAACCAATAGGAAACCCAGCAATGGAACTCAGGAGTCCTGGGGGTGTGCTGTGGTGACCAGATGTCCCAATTTTATAGGGACAGTCCGAATTTTGGGGTCTTATCTAGGATCCTATTACCACCCACGCCGTCCCGATTTTTCACACTTGCTGTCTGGTCACCCTAGGGTGTGCACATGTGTGGGTCCCAGCTGCTCCCTGCCCCCCCTCATTGAAGCAGATGTGCAGGGTTACTGCCCTGGGAAGTGCAGGGCACCAGTGGATGTGGGGTTGGCTGGAGGTAGGGTCTGGCTTCAGGCAGGGCAAGGGCTGCGTGGCTGGCTGGCTTCAGGCAGGGGGGTGCATCAGGGGTTGGCTGGAGACAGGGCAGGGAGGATGCGGCTGGTGCAGGCAAAGCAGAAGGTGCAGGGCTGGCTGGAGACAGAGGCTGACTGCCGGCAGGGCAGGGCAGGGGGTGCAGGGCTGGCTGCAGGCAGGGCGTGGGGCAGGGCCGTTGCAAGGAAGTTTCATGCCCTAGGCGAAACTTCCACCTTGCACCCTCCCCCCCCCCCGCACTCCTGCCCTGAGGCGCCCCACCCGTGGCAGCTCCCCCCTCCACCCTGAGGCTCCCCTCTTGTGGCAACTCTCCTGCTCTGCCCTGCGGCACCCCCGTCGCCCGAGCTCACCCCTGCTCCGAGCACGAGCACCCCGAGCACGCCGTGGCCGCTTCACTTCTCCCACCTCCAAGGCTTGCGGCGCCTAAGCCTGCCAGGCAGTCAAGCACCCTCCTCTGAGCCACAGCAGCCCTGACAGTTGACAATAGAGGCACCTTAACCCCTGAGTTCCTTCAATGTGTCCCCCTCGGGGGTCCAGCTCCGATCACCAGATACTCGGGGTATGTCTATACCACCTGCCGAATCGGTGGGCAGCGATCGATCCAGCGGCGGTTGATATATCGCGTCTAGTGTAGATGCAATACATTGAGTGCTCTCCCCTCGCCTGCTGTACTCCAGCTCGGTGAGAGGCGCAGGCAGAGTCTACGGGGAGCTGCAGCAGTCAACTCACCGAGACTGTGACATTATAATTGTTAGGCCTGAATAAAGATATAGCAGACAAAACCAGGTATGCCAACCTGACCAAAGTCAGGCTAACAGAGGTTTGTGGGTAATCCCTGAGTGGAAAACACTGAGAAGCGGCAGCATGTCTCACAAGCGCTGGGAAAAAGTGAGATAAGAGAGAAGCTGCATTCCTGGCATAGTACCAGATGTGCTGTGTTCGGGCAGCTCCTTCGAAGAACTGATTAGAGTCCTAGTTTCCCAGCCTCCTTGTTTTCGCTCCCTGGTTTTGTTCTTTGTTTGTTTTTAACTCCCCTACATTTCTAACTTTAGGCATGCATGTATACTAAAGGTGTCTAGTTTCTAGTAGTTAGAAGAAGGGGGTGGGTTGCTCCAGTGAATAATTTATGACGCGACGGAACTGTCTATATAGGCTTATACTAAGATGTAAAGAGCAGGCTGGTTCTCTCTGGAGACGAGCTGCTCTCTATTGATGCGTGCACTTGTCAATAAAGAGCTTTTGATCGGACCTTGCTGGTGTTGCCTGTCTCTCTCGCAGTCAGACAACGAACTTTGCCGTCTGGGTTAGAGTCCCTGACATCTTTGGCGACTCCGCCGGGACCCGTCTGACTCTCCGGCGGGGGATCGGACCCTGAGGCAACGCAGCGCGCATCCTCCAGTTTAGAGGAGCCTTGCCTGGTGATCTGATCTCTGCGTTGGCGATAAGGCGTGTTCTGTGAACCAGCTGAAACTCTTGGAAATCCAGCAACGTCCACCTACCCTTTGAGTAGGGTCCAGGTTGTCGGGGTTAGAGTCCCTGACTACTTAGGTCTGGGTTAGAGTCCCAGTCCAGGTCTGGGTTAGAGTCCCAGTCCAGGTTTGCACAGGATCCAAGTTGTCTGGGTTAGAGTCCCAGCCTGGGTTTGAGTCTCAGTCCAGGTGTTCAAGTCCCTGGAGAGGTAAGCGAGCGCTCGACGCGGGGAGGTGGGGGTTAGAGTCCCTTTACCTCGACCCGGGGAGGAGGGGTTAGAGTCCCTTCATGAAGAGGGGTTAGAGTCCCTTCATTAAAATGAGACAAGTTGTCAGTAAGTGCCCGGGGGATGCCCCGTTGTCTCTGATACTTAGAGATTGGAAAGTGATTTCTGAGACAGCTGATCTAGTTAAATTTAAGATGAGAAATCTGTGTTGGATCCAATGGCCATCATTTATCTTTCATTTGTCCCCAACTAGAGACTGGCCGGTGGGTGAAACCTTTTCCACAGATAGGAGGAACTCCTTAAGGGATATTTTGGTTGATCTTAGGCCGAGACAAATGGATTACTTGTTTGTATGGTATAATTATAAACCCATGGAGGGATGGGTAGCTTTTGAAGCTGTTTGTATGGAGAGCTCTTGTAAAAAAATCACCCACCATATGCACCAGAGCCGCACCGGGAGGAGGACAATTTTGTTCCTGTTCTTCCCCGTCTGATGGAGTGCAAGGATTCAAAAGCAGGTTAGGGACAGTTCAGGGACAGAGGAGAATCAAGGGGGAGCTCAGAGTGATGTTCCCTCATCTTCAGAGGAATCAGGCAGCCTCACCCCCTCTGTGCAGCCTCCAGCCAGCCTTTTGCAAACTTGGTCAGGGACTGCTTTTCAAACACCCCCAATATTACAGCAGCCCTTGTCCTTGCCCTTGTGGACCCCCACTAGCTTACTTAACTCCATGAGAGAGAATGTTTCTGAGACACCTCTGATATTACAAGCCTCATTGAGAACTTATCTGGTTCTACTGGTTGCTGGGGAACATGAGATGGTTTTACCCATACCCTGTTTGCAACTTCAAATTTGTTTCACTGGCAGTGCACTATGCCTCACTTATGAGACAATCCTGAGGCAGTGGAAAGAATGTTCTGCACAATCTTTTTCACTCATGTGCCCACTTGGGCAAATGTAAATCAGTTATTAGATACTCTCATGACAGAAGATGAAAGACAAAAAGTAAAAGAAAAATCTGCAGCTCATTTGAATGCACCTTGGCTAATTACTGACCCTAACTGGAATCCCAATAATCCAGCTCAAAAGACAAAGTTGGATGGATTTTTAAAAGCTGTTTTGAATGGCATTAGAGATGCAGGGGAGGCTACTCCAAATTGGAGCAAGGTGACTGCTTGTGTTCAGCATCCAGATAAGCACCTCTCTGACTTTTGTGCTCGACTGATTTGTGAAGTTAAAAAGCATGGGAATTTAAATCCTGAAACTGATCATGGAAAGGAGATGGTTAAAATGGTTTTCATGTCACAATGTGCAAAGGATATTGCAAAAAGATTTAGAAAGCATCCAGATGGTACGCAAGGGAAAAGTTTGTCTGAAGTAGTTAGCATTGCTACTAGAATGTTTAATGGGAAAGAGAAAAAGAAAGAAAAAGACATAAGGAACGGGTTAATTTAAAAATCATCTTGGCCCCGGGATGGAAGGAGGGGGGTGCTCTGCGTTCAGGGTCAGGAATCGGCGCGGACTGTGCTTGGTGCAGGGAGGGGCTGCTTTCGGCCCCAGCTGGCTGTGAAGGAAAAAATATAGACAGAGGCGAAGTAAAGGAAATACAAGTTACAGAACTGAAATTACATTTGCAAAGCTTAACTGTCCAGTAAGATCCAACAGTGTGCCTTTGTGACCCTGGAGTCGGTGTGGCTTGGTGACACCAAAGAAGCCACAGGCAGCCGACCTGGACTGGAATCTCTGAAAGAGACGCCGCAGGAGATTCCAGGGTGTAAAAGAACAGCCCTCCCAAGAGCAGAAGCATGTTGGAAATTCTGGACAAGCTGTATACAGGATAATCTCCCTTCCACCTCTCCCCCTCCTCTGAACATTATACACAGAAGTGGCCAGTCTGGACGTACGTGTGTAAGTATGAAAGGAGCTTCGGGCTTGGGGCATTAATATTTTCCTGAGTGATGTGGGAGCGTTCCCAACACTCTCCGTTGTTGTTTTATTATTTTATTAATGAAGCTTTAAAATTCAGTTATATGGTGTGTTTTCTTTATCTTCCCCCAACGATCCTGTAGTGTCAGCCTGATCATCTGACATGAGGGATAGATTGGTAACAGAAATTTGTCACAGTTTGGTGAGCAATTAAGAAGGGGGGAGCCCTGCAGAATTTACACCATCTATTTGTTTTACCCTTGTTATTTTGTGTTTGCTTTGCTTGGTACTGTTGGTGTTATATGCTGAGAACTGCATGAGTAAAAGTGAGTCCTAATAGGATAAGGAAACACTATTTGGTTCTGGTTCTGTTCTATTTAACCCGTTACTGTTGTTGTTTTTTTTCTCTGTTCATTTGGGTGTTAGGAGTGTGGGTGGAACTGAACCTCTTGTTCGTAATTCCTCGGAGTGGAAGCCATGTGTGCGAGACAGCTCTGAGGTTAAATTGAGATCCTTCTGTCCTGTCCCCTGTAGCGGTCAGTGTATAGAAGTGGGAAAGTCTGGCTTAGACTGTAATTCCCTCTGCTCTCTGTGTAATTCTCTTTTCTGTTTAAGTGTCAAACAGATGAATGAGTCTCTGGGTAAACCCTCTAAGAGTAGTCCTTCAAATTATATGTTAAGTAAATGGCCTTTGCCCAATGGGCCATGTGTCTTCGTCTAGGTGGCAATCCTCATGAAGGAGGACTCGGGTAGTCTTGTGAGTAAGAATGTTTAAGGGAAGAGACCAGGAGGGGTGGGGGGCTAGTTGAGAAGCCCACCCTCCTAGCTAAACTGGTAGTGGAAGAAGTTGGTGCCTATGGAAGGGACGGTTCAGTGAGAAAAGCAGGATCGGGCCCAGGCGGGCAGGCAACAGACAGAGAGATTGGAAAACAGGTTGGAAAACATTAAGGGTGTAGTGGAAGGAAGGAGTAAGTAAGTGTAAGCATGGGGATTTCAAATACCCAGAGCTTACTTGGAATGGTGATTTGAGTTGATAAAAGTGGCTGTTGGGAGACAAGCAAGTGATTTAAGGGAGAGTGAGAAGTTAACTCTGTAGTTGCTGGAGGAAACAGCAGTTGAACTTTGTAAAAATGCTAAAGAGGAAAGTTCTTGGTGTCTTTGAAATGTTTGTAAATAAATTGAGGCAAAGAAATTGTTAATTGCAATCATTTAGAATTTAGTTAAATTAGCTGAAGAATGTATATAGTGCTATGTAATTGAAATTTTATTAGGCTGTAAGGGCACTATAAGTAGTGATGTTTTCTTTCAGTGTTTGAAAGCAAGAGTTAAAAGTAAAAAGCAAGCCAGAAAGCATCTGTATTCAATGCAAATTATCTAACTGATAAGGTAGGAGCCACTGAAACCTGGGCTGCCTATGAAACACATAAAATATGGGATAATTCCTCTGTTTTTCCTGAAATCAACAAGGGTATTTGTCTATTTTAAGCAATGATTGTCTGCCCAGAAGGGGTAGACCTCTGTTTTTTTGTCTTTCAGATAATCAGAGAAAACTGATGCCAGCTAAACAGCATTCAACGTACCATGCATTTACTGGCACAATAGAAATTATGTTTTGTGTTCTATGTTCTGTCTTGTGGTGTTTGTCTTGTGGCCGGAATTTTTGTGTTTAATATTTTTATAAAATAATCTAGTTTAAAATCAAACAAAAAGGTTAAATTAAAATGCAGATACTTGTTTTGTTCAACTTGGAATACAAAGTGTTTAGATAAATCAGGAGAATGTGATATACTAAAGTCTAATGCATTTCCTTAAGTAAGGAAAAGAAACTTTATTGGTCAAATTGTTAATTGCAAAAATTGTTGTTAAAATTTGCATACCAACAGTCTTTGAAAGCAAGGACATGAAAAGTTAACCCACTCCCCATATTGTACATGGGATCTTTCTGGCTACCTCAGATTTCTAGCCAGAGGGCTGGGGATGGTGGAAGGCTATTGGACTAGAGGTTGTATTGAGTGAACTCCTCAAAGTGGGTGTGCTTGTCCTGGCTTGTTGCTCGAAAGCTCTGTAATAAGGTTATTTTAGTAAAAGGGTGTGTGTGGCATATATTAAATAATAAGACTAATGTACTGTATAATGACAATGTGTAGGTGTTCATTGTTGGGAAAAAGGTGTATAAGTAAAAAGTGAAAGTTTCCTTTGCAGGTTAAAAGAAGCCAAGAAGGGAAGAAGCACAAAGAACAGAATGAATTAACTGAAAAAATAAAATAAAATAAAATAAAATAGCAAGCTCAGGCTATAGATAAGACACTGACTCCATTCAAGGACACTGCTCACAGTTAAGACTTGGTTAACAACCAGGAAAAGGAGGGCTTGAATTTGCCCATGCAGCTATGAGATCTGAAAAACACTGCCAGGCACTAATGAAATGTGTTAAGTTTTTTTTCTCACAGGTAAGGAAGCGCTACCCAAAGACCCTAGCAGCCCTGCCACTCCTTGGAACCAGGAGACGGGATTGATGTAAAGGTCCACCAACGAAAGACTGCCTTGGCTCCATGCTGGAAAGGCCCTTAAGTCCTGATGACTACCAACACCGCTGTGAAGTACCAAAGACTGACTGCTTGGACCCAAGATTCTCACTGCAAAAAGACCCCTCCACATTGGGAGAATTCTCCTACTGATGATTAGCCTATTTCACCTTCTAGCTCCACTGTGCCTTCTGGACAGTAGGGAAAAAGTACAAGGTGAAGTGCTAGTAGCCTCTCCCTTATCCACTGACAGATCTACTGTGCCTTTGAATTTTTCTAGAAAAAGCAAAACCATTACAGGGTGATGTGCTAGTAACCTCTCCCCTATACGATGCTGCACCAAGACTGTTTTGGGAAAGAAGAAGGAACACTCACTCCACTGAAATTGCTAAAGTCCAGGAATTCCTGACTAGAAAGGACATGAAGAACTGACCCCGGTGAAGAAACAAAGAATTGTACACTGGCAGAAAAAATTTGAGGGACCCATGCTTGGGAATGTGGTATTGATTGGATTTTGGGGTTTATTCTACAGGCTGTGCCCTGTGTTGTGGATAAATTCTTCAGCATGTATTGCTCTCTCTAATTGGATTTTAAATAACAAGTACCCGAAGAGTTTGTTCTGCCACTGGAAATTTTACCTGTATTGAAACCATTCCAGTGACTAATAATGTAACCCCCTCCTATGCTATTAATGTCAATGCCTTTTAAAAGTACCTGAAAATAGTTAAATAACAAATGTAATATAGTACTACACCAAGGAAAGATGGTATTAAATATCACTGAGGCTGGGAAGGCATTGCAGTGGGATCTAGTATGTTTGGACATTCAGAATTTCCTGAATGACCAGCTGATGGCCATTTGGAGTGATCTTGAGTACCAGACTTGGCCCACTGCCCTTACAGACACATCAGGAGTACCATCTGATCTGTGGTCATGGAGATATACTAAAGACTTTCTGGGTGGAAGTGTAAACATTTACAGTGCTCCTTCCAAGCATTTGGACTGGGGGGTGTGGGCTTCCACATACCGAATCCTGACGGGTCCATGGGGAGGATGCACATGGGACTGGATTATTCACCGAAACATCTGGGAAATTAGACCACTTGGTATACCTAACTGATTTATAGTCAGTGCCCCAATCCCTTAGTTGTCAGACAAACAGGATTCCACTTCTTTTGTCCGTGCACTCATTCCTGGATTGTGGGTGGCTAAGCTCAAGAGAGCAGTTGTAAATATTTCTGCAGAGCTTGAAAAAAACCAGCTAATGCATTAATAGACGCTTTCCAAAAGTTGCAACGAAAGACTGATGAAGTAGCAGAAGTAACTTTGCAAAATAGACGTGTGCTAAATGCCATGAATGCTGAATTAGAGAGGGGCTTGTGCTCGCATTGGGGAAAAATGTTGCTTTGCTGTTAATCACTCTGGCTTAATTGACAAAGATTTACAAGCTATTAAGAATGTTGCTGTTGTTTTCCATGCTATATCTCTTGATCACACTTTTAGTTTTAAGGACCTCCACTCAGACCTTGGGTCATGGTTTACTAGCCTCCCCCGTACAATTGTTAAATGGATATGTGTCCCAAGAGTCCCATTATGGTCCTCTAGGGACAAAGGGGGGATTGTTAGGCCTGAATAAAGATATAGCAGACAAAACCAGGTATGCCAACCTGACCAAAGTCAGGCTAACAGAGGTTTGTGGGTAATCCCTGAGTGGAAAACACTGAGAAGCAGCAGCATGTCTCACAAGCGCTGGGAAAAAGTGAGATAAGAGAGAAGCTGCATTCCTGGCATAGTACCAGATGTGCTGTGTTCGGGCAGCTCCTTCGAAGAACTGATAAGAGTCCTAGTTTCCCAGCCTCCTTGTTTTCGCTCCCTGGTTTTGTTCTTTGTTTGTTTTTAACTCCCCTACATTTCTAACTTTAGGCATGCATGTATACTAAAGGTGTCTAGTTTCTAGTTGTTAGAAGAAGGGGGTGGGTTGCTCCAGTGAATAATTTATGACGCGACGGAACTGTCTACATAGGCTTATACTAAGATGTAAAGAGCAGGCTGGTTCTCTCTGGAGACGAGCTGCTCTCTATTGATGCGTGCACTTGTCAATAAAGAGCTTTTGATCGGACCTTGCTGGTGTTGCCTGTCTCTCTCGCGGTCAGACAACGAACTTTGCCGTCTGGGTTAGAGTCCCTGACATAAGTATAATCTAATATCTCATTGAAAGGTGACAGGGCCAGAAAGAGTTAATTAACTCACCTCACCGACTGACCTGACCCGTGGGTGAACCTTAAAAACTGGTTAACAAGATATGTAAATGAACAGAGCTTTGAAATGCAAGTCTGCAGTGTTAGAGGTAGAAGGGGAGGTGTTTGCTCAGGTCTTGTGATGTCAGCAAACAAGTCTTGTCTATTGCTCTAGTTTTAATTCAAAGAGCAAAAAAAGAATATTAACATTTATGATGATACTTGAGTGAAATAGTATTATTGTCTGTGTCTCTTTGAAGGTTGTGGTAATCTGTATCTGAACTGTTTGATGGATGTACTAATTGCCAGGATGTTTGGAAGAAGAGTTAAGCCTATTGTTTTCTCAGGCTGAAAGGCTGCTGGAAATGTTTAAGAACCTGGGACACGATCCTTCTTCATCTCAGATCTGCTTTGGGTTTCAAGAGGGGGAAACCTTAAGCCACAAGGATTGAGATCCCCAGTCATTGACTGGAGCCACCCTGAATATGGACATTGGATTATAACCTATGGACTATTTCTAAAAGGACTTTTGGCAACTACAAGCTCATCTCTACTTTGTATCTGAACCTCAAAAATTGAATTCAAGTCTATATGTCTATTAATCTTTTAACCAACACTCACTCTCTCTCTTTTCTTTTCTAATAAATTTTAGCTTAGTTAATAAGAATTGGCTATAGCATGTATTTTAGGTAAAATCTAAGTTATAATTGAACCTGGTTATGTGGCTGATCCTTTGGGATCGGAAGAATCTTTTCTTTTATATGATGAAGTAAGATTTTCAGGAATCATCATCATATCTAACAGGTGTGTCTGGACGGAGGCCTGAGGCTGGGTACTTTAAGGGAACTGCGTGGTTTAAACTTCTAAGTAACCAGTGAGGTACTACAGAAGCTGTTTTGTGCTGGCTTGGTAAATCTAAGTATTGAAATAACCAGCAGCGTTTGGGATTTGTCTGCCCTGTTTTGTTTGCAATTCACTCTGATTGAGTGAGCTGAGCTGGCTCCCACGGGCAGCACCGTCACACCTACAGCCAGGCTGCAGAGGTCCGGGGGATCTTAGGGGCCTTGAGGTGCACAGATACCTATGTCCAGGCCATAGCGGTCCCTGGGGGGCTTAGAGAGTTTGGGGGGATACACATATTCCTACATCCAGGCTGTAGGGTTACCAGGGGGGCTTAGGGGGTTAGTGGGGGGCAAAGATACCTACGTCCAGGCTGGAGGCATCCTGGGAGTCTTAGGGGATTTGTGGGGGCCAAAGACACCTATGATGTCCAGGCTGTAGGGGTACCAGTGGGTTTTAGGGGTTCGGGTGGGCACAGATACGTATGTCCAGGCTGTATCGTTCCCAGGGGGGGTTAGAGGTTTCGGAAGGGGCACAGATATCTACGTCCAGATTGTAGATGTCCCAGGAGGCGGGGGTTAGGAGGGTTGTGGGAGTGGAAATACCTATGTCCAGGCTGTAGGGGTTCCTGGGGGCTTAGAGGGTTTCTGAGGGGCACATATACCTACGTGCACATTGGAGTGTCGCAAGGGGCTTATGGAGTCTATATTGGGTACAGATACCAATGTTCTGGCTGTATAGGTCCCTCGGGGGCTTAGGGGGTTTGTGGGGGGCACAGATACCTAAGTTCAGGCTGGAGGGATCTCTGAGTGTCTTAGGTGTTTGGTGGAAGCACAGATACCTACGTCCAGGCTGCAGGGGTCTCGGAGGGGCTTAGGGTCTGTCACGGAGTGTGAGGGAGTCCGGTCCTGCACCCCTCTTCCTGGGACTCACAGTGACTCTCAGCCAGCCAGTAAAACAGAAGGTTTATTGGACAACAGGGGCGAAGGATGCAGCAGAGCTTGGAGGCACAAGCAGGACCCCACAATCAGGTCCTTCTAGGGGTTCAGGAAACTTAGTTCCCAGTTTGGGAATCCCTGAATTCCAGCCACCCAGCTCCAAACCAAAACTGAACTAACTCCCTCCAGCCAGGCCCATTTCCTGTAGTCCAGCTTCCCTGGGCAAAGGTGCTGACCCCCTCCCCGCGCCTAGCTCAGGTTACAGGCTGAGGCACGTGTCCGGTCCCTAAAGTCACCCCCTGCTCTCCCATCCCCCACACAGACAGTCCCTACTCCATCACAGTAATGCCCAGAGCATTTCCCGCATGGAGCCACAGTGACACCGTGTGGCCACACTGGGTAATGCACAGAACATTTCCAATATGGAGCAACAGTGACACCATGTGGCCATGCACGGTAACGCACAGAACATTTCCCATATGGAGCAACTGTGACACCTTGTGACCACTCCAGGTAATGGACAGAGCATTTCCTGCATGGAGCAACAGTGACACCATGTGGCCATGCAGGGAAATGCCCAGAGCATTTCCTGGATGGAGCAACAGTGACACCGTGTGGCCAGGCAGGGTAATGCACAGAGCATTTCCCACATGGAGCAACACTGACGCCTTGTGACCACACCAGGTAATGGACAGAGCATTTCCTGCACGGAGCAACAGTGACACCATGTGGCCATGCAGGGAAATGCACAGAGCATTTCCTGGATGGAGCAACAGTGATTCCATGTGGCCATGCGGGGTAATGCACAGAGCATTTCCCACATGGAGCAACATTGACGCCTTGTGACCACACCAGCTAATGGACAGAGCATTTCCTACGTGGAGCAATAGTGACACCATGTGGCCATGCAGGGAAATGCCCAGAGCATTTCCTGGATGGAGCAACAGTGATTCCATGTGGCCACGCAGGGTAATGCACAGAGAATTTCTCTCATAGACGAACAGTGACAACATGTGGCCATGCAGGGTAATGCACAGAGCATCATGCCTATGTAGAGGCTGTAGAGATCCCTGGGGGGCTTAAGGGTCGTGGGAGGCACAGATAGCTACGTCCAGGCTGGAGACATTCTGGTGGGCATTAGGGGCTTCATTAGGGGCACAAATATCTACGTCAGGGCTGGAGAGGTCCCTGGATGGCTTAGGGGGTTGTGGTGAGCATAGGTACATATGTCCAGGCTGCAGCGGTCCCAGAGGGACTTAGGGGGTGTCACGTAGTGTGGTGGAATCTGGCCCTGCACCCCTCTTCCTGGGACACACCGTGACTCAGCCAGCCAGTAAAACAGAAGGTTTTTTTGGCCAACAGGAACGAAGGATACTGCAGGGCTTTTCGGCACAACCAGGACCCCTCAATCGAGTCCTTCTGGGGGTTCAGAAAGCTTAGTTCCCAGTTTGGGATTCCCTGAATTCCAACAACCCAGGTCCAAACCAAAACTGAACTAACTCCCTCCAGCCAGCCCCTTCCTTTATTCAGCTTACTGGGCAAAGGTGCTGACCCCCTCCCCGCTGCCTAGCTTAAGTTACAGGCTTAGGTCCTGTCCCTCACCTAAAGTCACCCGCTGCTCTCCCATCCCCCAAACAGACAGTCCCCACTCCATCACAGTAATGCCCAGAGCATTTCGCGCATGGAGCAACAGTAACACTGTGTGGCCATGCAGGGTAATGCACAGAGCATTTCCTGCATGGAGCAAGAGTGACACCGTGTGGCTACACAGGGTAATACACAGAGTATTTCCTGCATGGAGCAAGAGTGACACCGTGTGGCTACACAGGGTAATACACAGAGCATTTTCTGCATGAAGCAACAGTGGCACCGTGTGGCCACACAGGGTAAGGCACAGAGCATTTCCCGCATGAAGCAACATTGACACCTTGTGACCACACCAGGTAATGGACAGAGCATTTCCTGCATGGAGCAACAGTGACACCATGTGGCTATGCAGGGAAATGCACAGAGCATTTCCTGGATGGAGCAACAGTGATTCCATGTGGCCACGCAGAGTAATGCACAGAGCATTTCTCTCATAGAGGAGCAGTGACAACATGTGGCCATGCAGGGTAATGCACAGAGCATCACTCCTATGTAGAGGTTGTAGAGATCCCTGGGGGACTTAGGGGTCATGGGGGGCACAGATAGCTACGTCCAGGCTGGAGACATTCTGGTGGGCATTAGGGGCTTCATGAGGGGCACAAATATCTACGTCAGGGCTGGAGAGGTCCCTGGATGGCTTAGGGGGTTGTGGTGAGCATAGATACATACGTCCATGCGGTAGTGGTCCCTGGGGGTTTAAGGAGTTGGTAAGGGTCACAGAAACCTACGTATGGTCTGGAGGGGTCCCTGGGGGACTTAAGGGTTTGTGGTTGCACAGATACCTACGTACCGGTTGGAGGGGGCCCTGGTTAGCTTAGGGGGTTTGTGTGGCGTACACATAGCTATAACCAGGCTGGTGGGGGCCCTATGGGTCTTAGAAGGCTGGTGGGGGGCAGAGATACCTATGTAGGGACTGGAGAAGTCCTGGGGAGGGCTTTGGGGGTTCCTGGAAGTCACAAATATCTACGTCCAGTCTGGAGGAGTTCTGGGGGTATTAGGGAGTTGTGCGGGGGCACAGATACCTATATCGAGGCTGTAGGGGTCCTGGGGTTGCTTTGGGGAATTTTGGGGTACAGATACCTACTTCCATGCTGTAGGGGTCGCTGGGAGGATCAGTGGGTTCGTGAGGGTGCACAGATATCTACGTCCGGTCTATAGGGATCCTGGGGGGGGCTTAGGGGTTTGTAAGGGGCACAGATACATTCATCCAGGCAAGAGGGGTCCTAGGGACCTTAGTGGGTTCATGCTGGGCACAGATACCTGCGTCTAGGCTGGAGGGGTTTTGGGGGTCTTAGGAGGGTTGTGTGGGCACAGATACCTATGTCGATGCTGGAGGAGTCCTGTCATGTCTTAGCGGATTCGTGGGGTCAGAGATACCTACATCTAGGCTGGAGGGGTTCCGGGGGGATTAGGTGTGTTTGGGGGGGGAACAGATACCTACATCCTGATGGTAGGTGGCCCTGGGTAGCTTAGGCGGTTTTTGTCGGTCACAGATACAAATATCCATGCTGTAGGGGTCCCGAGGGACTTTGTGGGGCTCTAGGGGTCACAGATACCTACCTACAGTCTGGAAGGTTCCTGTGGGTATTAAGGGGTGTGTGGGGCATACAGATGCCTACATCTGGGCTTGTGGGTTCCCTGGGGGGCTTAGAGGTTTGTGGAGAGCACAGATACCATTATCCAGGCTAGATGGGTTCTGGTGGGATTAGGGGGTTGTGGGGGGCACAGATACCTATGTAAGCAGAAGCAGGATGAACTCTACCATCACAACTGGTGGTGAATTATGGCAAGTGTGGAAAAGGATTTCAGGGTCTGATCATGTTTGCATAGACACACTCACCGTGCGTGACACGGCCACGGCAGCCTGGGATGGTTACTTTGGCAGCTATGGTATCCCCAGTTTATTTGTTGTTGGGGTGTGAGATGTGGAGTGTTGTCACCCTGATTGTGTGGATGAGGAACTGTGAAACAGCTTTGAGACAGGGATTCTCACCATCAGTTGAGTGGCACTCACTAGACAAGGGAGTGGGCTCCTTGGGGGAGCTAAAGTCACCAATTGCACTTTTTTTCTTTTAACAGTTGAGTAGTAGTGTTGATTTTTTATTCTCTTAAAAGTTGAGTTTCTAGGTTCTTGGCCTGAAATCAGTGAAAAGATGTATTAGCTTGTGGGGGACTCTGAAATTGTATTGCAGAACACAGTAGTTGGCAGACAGGAGCAGTTTGTGGGAGTGTCCCACGGAGTGAGGTGAGTCTAGCAGTTTTGGGGGATAGCTGGAGCAGAACACAGGTCGGCTGGCAGAGCAGCTGGTGGACCGAGCTGAGCAGTTTGTGTGGAAGGCAAAAGCAGAATCCCATGGAGAGGCAGAGCAGTCAGCAGTGGACCACATAATGTGCCCCTTTCTACTCAGGCTGGCAGGGGGAAAAACCCTGCAGATAGACTCTTGAACTCTGGGGTTGCGCAACTGTGGGTGATTTTGGGGTTGCTGGACTCTTGAAACGTTGGAGATATTGAACTTTGGAGCCTTGGGGTGATTTGGGGATTGCTGGACTCATGAGCCCAGGGAAAAGGACACGGCCTAGTTGAGGTGTTTTCCCAATTTAATGCTATGTTGTTTATCTCACGTTATTAAACATTTTCTGCTACACCCAGACTCTGTGCTTGCGAGAGGGGAAGTATTGCCTCTTTGAGGCACCTAGGAGTGCGTATGTAAAATTTTCCCATGTCACTGGGTGGGGACTCGAGCTGGTTTGCATTACATTGTAGGCAAGGGACCCCTATGTGTTGAACCCAGTCCTTGCTGGTATCAGTTCAGCCTGGCAGAAGGGTTCCACCTACGTCCAGGCTCAAGAGGTCCCTGGGGGGCTTAGGGAGTTCGTGGGGGGCACAGATATCTTGGGCCAGGCTGTAGGGGGTCGGGGGGGGGCTCAGGAGTTTGGTGGGGGGCACAGATACCTACGTCCAGGCTGCAGGGGTCCCAGAGGGACTTAGGGGGTGTCACGTAGTGTGGTGGAATCTGGCCCTGCACCCCTCTTCCTGGGACACACAGTGACTCAGCCAGCCAGGAAAACAGAAGGTTTTTTTGGCCAACAGGAACGAAGGATAGAGCAGGGCTTTTGGACACAACCAGGACCCCTCAATCGAGTCCTTCTGGGGGTTCAGGAAGCTTAGTTCCCAGTTTGGGATTCCCTGAATTCCAACAACCCAGGTCCAAACCAAAACTGAACTAACTCCCTCCAGCCAGCCCCTTCCTTTATTCAGCTTCCTGGGCAAAGGTGCTGACCCCCTCCCAGCTGCCTAGCTTAAGTTACAGGCTTAGGTCCTGTCCCTCACCTAAAGTCACCCGCTGCTCTCCCATCCCCCACACAGACAGTCCCCACTCCATCACAGTAATGCCCAGAGCATTTCCCCCGTGGAGCAACAGTGACACCGTGTGGCCACACAGGGTAATGCACAGAGCATTTCCACGCATGGAGCAACAGTGGCACCGTGTGGCCACACAGGGTAATGCACAGAGCATTTCCAGCATGGATCAACAGTGACACCGTGTGGCCACGCAGGGTAATCCACAGAGCATTTCCTGCATGGAGCAACAGTGACACCATGTGGTCACGCAGGGTAATGCACAGAGCATTTCTCCGCATGGAGCAACAGTGACACCGTGTGGCCACAGAGGGTAATACACAGAGCATTTCCCCGCATGGAGCAACAGTGACACCATGACACCATGTGGACATGCAGGGTAATGCACAGAGCATTTCCTGCATGGAGCAACAGTGACACCATGTGGTCACGTAGGGTAATGCAGAGAGCATTTTCGCGCATGGAGCAACAGTGACACCGTGTGGCCACACAGGGTAATGCACAGAGCATTTCCAGCATGGAACAACAGTGACACCGTGTGGTCACGCAGGGTAATGCACAGAGCATTTCCTGCATGGAGCAACAGTGACACCATGTGGCCACACAGGGTAATGCACAGAGCATCGCACCTACGTGGAGGCTGTAGAGATCCCTCGAGGGCTTACGGGGGTTCGTAGGGTCACAGATATCTACATCCAGTATGGGCGGGACCCTGGGAGAGTTAGGGGGGTTGTGAGGGGCATAGGTACTTGCGTCCAGCCTATAGAGGTCCTGGTGGGGATTAAAGGCTTCCTGGAGGACAGCAATATCTACGTCCAGGCTGAAGGGGTCCCTGGACGCTTAGGGGGTTGTGGTGAGCACAGTGATCCCTGGGGGTATAGGGACTTGGTGAGGGGCACAGATACCTATGTATGTCCTGGAGGGGTCCCTGGGGGGGGCTTAGTGGTACTGTAGGAGACAGAGATACCTACGTCCAGGCTATAGGCATTCTGGGGGGGCTTAGGGCTTTGGGGGGGCACAGATACCTACATCCAGGCTGGAGGGGCCCTGGGGGGCTTAGGTGGTTTGTGGGGAGGGGCACAGATATGTACATCCAGGCTGGAGAGGTTCCAGAGAGGATTAGGGGTTTTTGCGGATGGCAGAGATACCTATCTCCATACTCTAGGGGTCCCGGGAGGCTTAGGTTTTTTTGGGAGGCACAGATATCTATGTCCAGGTTGGAGTGGTTCCTGGGGGGTTTAGGGAGTTCCTGGGGGGCACAGATACCTACGTCTAGGCTGTAGGGGTCCCTGGGAGGCTTAGGGGGTTTGAGGGGGGCACAGATACCTACATCCAGGCTGGAGGGGTCCCGGGGGGCTTAGGTGGTTTGTGGGGAGGGGCACAGATATGTACATCCAGGCTGGAGAGGTTCCGGAGAGGATTAGGGGTTTTTGCGGATGGCAGAGATATCTATCTCCATACTCTAGGGGTCTCGGGGGGCTTAGGGCTGGATGTGTCCCGAGGAGCTTAGGGGGTTTGTGGGGTGCTCAGACATCTGTGTCCAGGCTGTAGGGAACCCTGGGGGCTTAGGGGGTTCGTGGGGGTCACAGGTAGTTACGTCCAGGCTGAAGGGGTAATGGGAGTTCTTAAGGGATCGGGGCTGACACAGATACCTACGTCCAGGGTCTAGGGGAGGCAGGAGAAGTGAAGCGGCCATGGTGTGCTTTCAGGTAGGGATAATAATGATCCACTCTTACCTACCTCATGGTGGGTGGAGGATGGGGATCCATTGGAGAGTATCACTAAGAGTAGTGCATAATATGAGGTGTCCCATCACGTTTACTCAGAGCAGATTATGACATAATAGATTAGCTGAAACAGTCGTTTTTATTTGTATTTTTTTATTTTTGAATTGTTAAGAGCAGCAATGACTTAGCTCAGACTGAAGCATCTTATCTAATTTTCAAGATCTAAGTGTCTCCTCCTTGTGTGTGATGACACAATTTAACACACTGTGACAAACAGGAGATGCTTTTGTTTTGCAACAAAATCTTTTTGCAAAGAACTTCCATCTCACTTGTTATGATTCTGAGAAACAAACTGGTTTAGTCTGAATGGGATATTTGGACAGAAACGGTTGGAATGAAATTTTCCCACCATCGCAGTTCCTGAGCTCTATCCCTGCCTCTGGGGGGATTTGTTGTCTGTTAGAACAGGAGTCTGACTGGCGGCTTCTCTTTCTGGCTCTGCCACCGCCTTGCTGTGTAGGCTCTTGGGTAGGTCACCTCCCTTCTCTGTACCTCAGGCTCCTCCCATTTGTCCAATGGGAACAGGGACAGTTCTCGAATTCTGGGCAGTTGTGAGCCTGAGTGAGAAAAGGGGTGTTGAAGCCCTCTGTGAAGAAGAAAGGGGAGTTTCACGGTGTTTTTGCACCAATGAATTCTAAACCAAAACTGAACTAACTCCCTCGAGTCCTTCTGGGGGTTCAGGAAGCTTAGTTCCCAGTTTGGGATTCTCTGAATTCCAACTACCCAGCTCCAAACCAAAACTGAACTAACTCCCTCCAGCCGACCCCTTCCTGTGTCCAGCTTCCCGGGCAAAGGTGCTCACTCTCTCAGCCCTGCCTAGCTCGAGTTACAGGCTTAGGTCCTGTCCCTCACCTAAAGTCACCCCCTGCTCTCCCATCCCCCACACAGACAGTCCCCACTCCATCACAGTAATGCCCAGAGCATTTCCCGCATGGAGCAACAGTGACACTGTGTGGCCACTCAGGGTAATGCACAGAGCATCACACCTACGTAGAGGCTGTAGAGATCCCTGGGGGCTTAGGGGTCATGGGAGGTACAGATAGCTACGTCCAGGCTGGAGGCATTCTGGGGGGTTTAAGGGGGTTCGTAGGGTCACAGATACCTACGTCCAGGATGGTCGGGACTCTGGGGGAGTTAGGGGGGTTGTGGGGGGCATAGGTACTTGCGTCCAGGCTGTAGAGGTCCTGGTGGGGATTAAGGGCTTCCTGGAGGACACCAATATCTACGTCCGGGCTGGAGAGGTCCCTGGACGGCTTAGAGGTTGTGGTGAGCACAGTGATCCCTGGGGGTTTAGGAACTTGGTGAGGGGCACAGATACCTATGTTTGTCCTGGAGGGTTCCCTGAGGGGGCTTAGTGGTATTGTAGGGGACACAGATACCTACGTCCAGGCTATAGGCATTCTGGGGGGGCTTAGGGCTTTGGGGGGGCACAGATACCTACATCCAGGCTGGAGGGGTCCCGGGGGGCTTAGGGGGGTTGTGGGGGGCACAGCTATGTACGTCCAGGCTGGAGAGGTTCCAGGGAGTATAAGGAATTTTTGTGGACAGCAGAGATACCTATCTCCAGGATCTAGGGGTCCCTGGGAGGCTTAGGGTTTTTTTGGGAGGCACAGATAACTATGTCCAGGTTGGAGTGGTTCCTGGGGGGTTTAGGGGGTTCCTGGGGGGCACAGATACCTAGGTCCATGCTGTAGGGGTCCCCGGGTGGATTAGGGGTTTTCTGAGGGGTACAGATACATACGTCTAGGCTGTAGGGGTGCCTGGGAGGCTTAGGGGGTTTGTGGGGGGCAGCGATACCTAAGTCCAGGCAATAGGGCTTCCAGGGGAAATTAGTGTGTTGGGGGGGCACAGATACCTAGATCCAGGCTGGAGGGTTCCCGATGGGGGGGGGGCTTAGGCAGTTTGTGTTCGGCAAAGATACCTACCTCCAGGCTGGAAGGGTGTCTCGGCACTTAGGGATTGTGGGGGGACACAGATACCTCCGTCCAGGCTGGAGGGTCCCTGGGGAGCTTAGCGGGTTCGTAGGGGACACAGATACCTAAATCCAGGCTGGAGGGATCCAGGGGGGGCTTATGGGGTTCAGGGGGCACAGATCCTTATCTCTAGGCTGTAGTGGTCCCTGGTGGGCTTAGGGGGTTTTGGGGGGCCCCAGATACCTAAGTCCATGCTGTAGGGGTCCCTACAGGTGCTTATGGGTTCATGGGGTGCACAGATACTTATGTCCAGGCTGGAGGGGGCAGGGGGGGTTGGGGTTTCATGGGGGGCACAGATACGAACCTCCAGGCTGTAGGAGTCCCAGGGGGGCTGTGGGGGTACAGATACCTACATCTAGTCTGGATGGGTCCTGGGGGTTATAGGGGGTTTGTAGGGGGCACAGATACCTAGGTACAGGCTGTCGGTGTCCCGAGGAGATTAGGCGGTTCACTGGGGGCTCAGATACATCCAGGCTGGATGTGTCCCGAGGAGCTTAGGGGGTTCGTGCGGTGCTCAGACACCTGTGTCCAGGCTGTAGGGTTCCCTGGGGGCTTAGGGGGTTCGTGGGGGTCACAGGTAGTTACGTCCAGGCTGACGGGGTAATGGGAGTGCTTAAGGGATCGGGGCTGACACAGATACCTACGTCCAGGGTCTAGGGGTCCCGAGGGGATTGGGGGTTGAGGGGGGAACAGATACCTACGTCATAGCTGGAGGTGTCTTGGGTGGTTTAGGAGGTTCGTTGGAGTCACAGATACCTAAGTCCAGGCTGTAGGGCTTCCTGGGGCATTCAGGGATTTCTGGGGGTCACAGATACCTACGTGCAGACTAGAGGGGTCCCAGAGGTCTTAGGAGAATTATGGGGGTCACAGATACCTACATGCAGACTGGAGGGGTCCTGGAGCGCTTAGGAGATTTATGGGGGGCACAGATACCAACATACTAGCTGTAAAGGTCCCTGGGGGGCTTTGTGGGTTCGGGGGGCACAGTTACCAATGTCCTGGCTGTAGATGTTCCTGGGGTACATAGAGGGGCTGTGGTCGCACATAACCCTACATCCAGGCTGTCGGGGTCCCGGGGGAACCTGGCCAAATTGGGTCCCTCTGGAAAAGTCTCCCTCACGGTGGCCCCAGGGCTGGAGGAGCTCCCACTCCCTGATATGGCGCAGAGGCTGCAGCAGGGGCACAGAGCTTCTCTGGTGTCAGGGCCACAGCGGGGCAGGGATAAAGGAGTGAGACCAGAGAAGCTCTGTGCCCCTGCTGCAGCCCCCAGGTAATAGAAGGGAGTGGGAGCTCTTCCAGCCCTGAGGCCACCGTGGAGGAACATCTACAGCCAGGACATTGGTATCTGTCATACATTAGAAGCAAGAGGAAGACTAAGGACAGGGTAGGCCCACTGCTCAGTGAGGAGGGGGAAAGAGTAACGGGAGACTTGGAAATGGCAGAGATGCTTAATGACTTCTTTGTTTCAGTCTTCACTGAGAAGTCTGAAGGAATGTCTAGTATAGTGAATGCTTACGGGAAGAGGGTAGGTTTAGAAGAGAAAATAAGGAAAGAGCAAGTAAAAAATCACTTAGAAAAGTTAGATGCCTGCAAGTCACCAGGGCCTGATGAAATGCATCCTAGAATACTCAAGGAGTTAATAGAGGAGGTATCTGAGCCTCTAGCTATTATCTTTGGGAAATCATGGGAGACGGGGGAGATTCCAGAAGACTGGAAGGGGGCAAATATAGTGCCCATCTATAAAAAGGGAAATAAAAACAACCCAGGAAACTACAGACCAGTTAGTTTAACTTCTGTGCCAGGGAAGATAATGGAGCAGGTAATCAAAGAAATCATCTCCAAACACTTGGAAGGTGGTAAGGTGATAGGGAATAGCCAGCATGGATTTGTAAAGAACAAATCATGTCAAACTAATCTGATAGCGTTCTTTGACAGGATAACGAGCCTTGTGGATAAGGGAGAAGCGGTGGATGTGATTTACCTAGACTTTAGTAAGGCATTTGATACGGTCTCGCATGATATTCTTATAGATAAAGTAGGAAAGTACAATTTAGATGGAGCTACTATAAGGTGGGTGCATAACTGGCTGGATAACCGTACTCAGAGAGTAGTTGTTAATGGCTCCCAATCCTGCTGGAAAGGTATAACAAGTGGGGTTCCGCAGGGGTCTGTTTTGGGACCGGATCTGTTCAATATCTTCATCAACGATTTAGATGTTGGCATAGAAAGTACGCTTATTAAGTTTGCGGATGATACCAAACTGGGAGGGATTGCAACTGCTTTGGAGGACAGGGTCAAAATTCAAAATGATCTGGACAAATTGGAGAAATGGTCTGAGGTAAACAGGATGAACTTCAATAAAGATAAATGCAAAGTGCTCCACTTAGGAAGGAACAATCAGTTTCACACATACAGAATGGGAAGAGACTGTCTAGGAAGGAGTATGGCAGAAAGAGATCTAGGGGTCGTAGTGGACCACAAGCTTAATATGAGTCAACAGTGTGATACTGTTGCAAAAAAAGCAAACGTGATTCTGGGATGCATTAACAGGTGTGTTGTAAACAAGACACGAGAAGTCATTCTTCCGCTTTACTCTGCGCTGGTTAGGCCTCAACTGGAGTATTGTGTCCAGTTCTGGGCACCACATTTCAAGAAAGATGTGGAGAAATTGGAGAGGGTCCAGAGAAGAGCAACAAGAATGATTAAAGGTCTTGAGAACATGACCTATGAAGGAAGGCTGAAGGAATTGGGTTTGTTTAGTTTGGAAAAGAGAAGACTGAGAGGGGACATGATAGCAGTTTTCAGGTATCTAAAAAGGTGTCATCAGGAGGAGGGAGAAAACTTGTTCACCTTAGCCTCCAATGATAGAACAAGAAGCAATGGGCTTAAACTGCAGCAAGGGAGATTTAGGTTGGACATTAGGAAAAAGTTCCTAACTGTCAGGGTAGTTAAACACTGGAATAGATTGCCTAGGGAAGTTGTGGAATTTCCATCTCTGGAGATATTTAAGAGTAGGTTAGATAAATGTCTATTAGGGATGGTCTAGACAGTATTTGGTCCTGCCATGAGGGCAGGGGACTGGACTCGATGACCTCTCGAGGTCCCTTCCAGTCCTAGAGTCTATGAGTCTATGAGTAATCTGTGCCCCCCATAAACCACCTAATCCCCACGGGAACCCCTACAGCCAGGATGTTGTTATCTGTCCCCCTATAAATCTCCTAAGCCCTCTGGAACCCTTCCAGTCTGAACGTAGGTATCTGTGACCCCCAGAAATCCCCGAATACCCCAGGAACCCCTACAGCCTGGACTTAGGGATCTGTGACTCCAACGAACCTCCTAAACCACCCAGGACCCCTTCAGCTAGGACGTAGGCATCTGTTCCCCCCTCAACCCCCAATCCCCTCGGGACCCCTAGACCCTGGACGTAGGTATCTGTGTCCGCTCCGATTCCCTAAGCACCCCCATTACCCCTTTAGCCTGGACGTAGGTATCTGTACTCCCACAAACCCCCTAAACGTCCCAGCGACCCCTTCAGCCTGGAAGTCCCTATCTGTGACACCCACGAACCTCTAACCTCCCAGGGATCCCTACAGCCTGGACACAGGTGTCTGAGCACCCCACAAACCCCCTAAGCTCCTCGGGACACATCCAGCCTGGATGTATCTGAGCCCCCAGTGACTTAAGCTAGGCAGCCTGTAACTTAAGCTAGGCAGCGGGGAGGGGGTCAGCACCTTTGCCCAAGAAGCTGAATAAAGGAAGGGGCTGGCTGGATGGAGTTAGTTCAGTTTTGGTTTGGAGCTGGGTTGTTGGAATTCAGGGAATCCCAAACTGGGAACTAAGCTTCCTGAACCCCCAGAAGGACTCGATTGAGGGGTCCTGGTTGTGCCCAAAAGCCCTGCTGTATCCTTCGTTCCTGTTGGCCAAAAAAACCTTCTGTTTTACTGGCTGGCTGAGTCACTGTGTGTCCCAGGAAGAGGGGTGCATGGCCAGATTCCACCACACTATGTGACACCCCCTAAGTCCCTCTGGGACCCCAGCAGCCTGGACGTAGGTATCTGTGCCCCCCACCAAACTCCTGAGGCCCCCCCCGACCCCCTACAGCCTGGACCTAGATATCTGTGCCCCCCACGAACTCCCTAAGCCCCCCAGGGACCCCTTGAGCATGGACGTAGGTGGAACCCTTCTGCCAGGCTGAACTGATAGCAGCAAGGACTGGGTTCAATACATAGGGGTCCCTTGCCTACAATGTAATGCTAACCAGCTCGAGCCCCCACCCAGTGACATGGGAAAATTTTACATACGCACTCCTAGGTGCCTCAAAGAGGCAATACTTCCCCTCTCGAAAGCACAGAGTCTGGGTGTAGCAGAAAATGTTTAATAACGTGAGATTAACAACATAGCATTAAATTGGGAAAACACCTCAACTAGGCCGGGTCCTTTTCCCCGGGCTCATGAGTCCAGCAATCCCCAAATCACCCCAAGGCTCCAAAGTCCAATATCTCCAACGTTTCAAGAGTCCAGCAACCCCAAAATCACCCACAGTTGCGCAACCCCAGAGTTCAAGAGTCTATCTGCAGGGTTTCTCCCCCTGCCAGCCTGAGCAGAAAGGGGCACCTTATGTGGTCCACTGCTGACTGCTCTGCCTCTCCATGGGATTCTGCTTTTGCCTTCCCCACAAACTGCTCAGCTCGGTCCACCAGCTGCTCTGCCAGCCGACCTGTGTTCTGCTCCAGCTATCCCCCAAAACTGCTAGACTCACCTCACTCCGTGGGACACTCCCACAAACTGCTCCTGTCTGCCAACTACTGTGTTCTGCAATACAGTTTCAGAGTTCCCCACAAGCTAACACATCTTTTCAGTGATTTCAGCTCAAGTACCTAGAAATTCAACTTTTAAGAGAATAAAAAATCAACACTGCTATTCAACTGTTAAAAGAAAAAAAGTGCAATTGGTGACTCTAGCTCACCCAAGGAGCCCACTCCCTTGTCTAGTGAGTGCCACTCAACTGATGGTGAGAATCCCTGTCTCAAAGCTGTTTCACAGTTCCTCATCCACACAATCAGGGTGACAACACTCCACATCTCACACCCCAACAACAAATAAACTGGGGATACCATAGCTGCCAAAGTAACCATCCCAGGCTGCCGTGGCCGTGTCACGCACGGTGAGTGTGTCTATGCAAACATGATCAGACCCTGAAATCCTTTTCCACACTTGCCATAATTCACCACCAGATGTGAGGGTAGAGTTCATCCTGCTTCTGCTTACATAGGTATCTGTGCCCCCCACAACCCCCTAATCTCACCAGAACCCATCTAGCCTGGATAATGGTGTCTGTGCTCTCCACAAACCTCTAAGCCCCCCAGGGAACCCACAAGCCCAGATGTAGGCATCTGTATGCCCCACACACCCCTTAATACCCACAGGAACCTTCCAGACTGTAGGTAGGTATCTGTGACCCCTAGAGCCCCACAAAGTCCCTCGGGACCCCTACAGCATGGATGTTTGTATCTGTGACCGACAAAAACCGCCTAAGCTACCCAGGGCCACCTACCATCAGGATGTAGGTATCTGTTCCCCCCCCAAACACACCTAATCCCCCCGGAACCCCTCCAGCCTAGATGTAGGTATCTCTGACCCCACGAATCTGCTAAGACATGACAGGACCCCTCCAGCATCGACATAGGTAACTGTGGCCACACAACCCTCCTAAGACCCCCAAAACCCCTCCAGCCTAGACGCAGGTATCTGTGCCCAGCATGAACCCACTAAGGTCCCTAGGACCCCTCTTGCCTGGATGAATGTATCTGTGCCCCTTACAAACCCCTAAGCCCCCCCCAGGATCCCTATAGACCGGACGTAGATATCTGTGCACCCTCACGAACCCACTGATCCTCCCAGCGACCCCTACAGCATGGAAGTAGGTATCCGTACCCCAAAATTCCCCAAAGCAACCCCAGGACCCCTACAGCCTCGATATAGGTATCTGTGCCCCCGCACAACTCCCTAATACCCCCAGAACTCCTCCAGCCTGGACGTAGATATTTGTGACTTCCAGGAACCCCCAAAGCCCTCCCCAGGACTTCTCCAGTCCCTACATAGGTATCTCTGCCCCCCACCAGCCTTCTAAGACCCATAGGGCCCCCACCAGCGTGGTTATAGCTATGTGTACGCCACACAAACCCCCTAAGCTCCCCAGGGCCCCCTCCAACCGGCACGTAGGTATCTGCGCAACCACAAACCCTCAAGTCCCCCAGGGACCCCTCCAGACCATACGTAGGTTTCTGTGACCCTTACCAACTCCTTAAACCCCCAGTGACCACTACAGCATGGACGTATGTATCTATGCTCACCACAACCCCCTAAGCCATCCAGGGACCTCTCCAGCCCTGACGTAGATATTTGTGCCCCTCATGAAGCTCCTAATGCCCACCAGAATGTCTCCAGCCTGGACGTAGCTATCTGTGCCCCCCATGACCCCTAAGCCCCCCAGGGATCTCTACAGCCTCTACATAGGTGTGATGCTCTGTGCATTACCCTGCATGGCCACATGTTGTAACTGTTCCTCTATGAAAGAAATGCTCTGTGCATTACCCTGCGTGGCCACATGGAATCACTGTTGCTCCATCCAGGAAATGCTCTGGGCATTTCCCTGCATGGCCACACGGTGTCACAGTTGCTCCATATGGGAAATGTTCTGTGCGTTACCGTGCGTGGCCACACGGTGTCACTGTTGCTCCATGCGGGAAATGCTCTGTGCATTATCCTGCCTGGCCACAAGGTGTCACAGTTGCTCCTTATGGGAAATGTTCTGTGCGTTACCGTGCGTGGCCACACGGTGTCACTGTTGCTCCATGCGGGAAATGCTCTGTGCATTACCTGGTGTGGTCACATGGTGTCACTGTTACTCCATGCGGGAAATGCTCTGTGCATTACTGTGATGGAGTAGGGACTGTCTGTGTGGGGGATGGGAGAGCAGGGGGTGACTTTAGGACCGGACACGTGCTCAGCCTGTAACCTGAGCTAGGCGGGGGGAGGGGTCAGCACCTTTGCCCGGGAAGCTGGACACAGCAAATGGCCAGCTGGAGGGAGTTGGGTTAGTTCAGTTTCGGTTTTGGTCTGGGTGGTTGGAATTCAGGGATTCCCAAACTGGGAACTAAGTTTCCTGAACCCCTAGAAGGACTTGGTTGTGGGGTCCTGCTTGTGCCTCCAAGCTCTGCCGTATCCTTCGCTCCTGTTGTCCAATAAACCTTCTGTTTTACTGGCTGGCTGAGAGTCACTGTGAGTCCCAGGAAGAGGGGTGCAGGACCGGACTCCCCCACACTCCGTGACAGACCCTAAGCCCCTCCGAGACCCGTGCAGCCTGGACGTAGGTATCTGTGCCCCCCACAAACCCCCTAAGCCCCCGAGGGACCTATACAGCCAGAACATTGGTATCTGTACCCCATATAGACTCCATAAGCCCCTTGCGACACTCCAGTGTGCACGTAGGTATATGTGCCCCTCAGAAACCCTCCAAGCCCCCAGGAACCCCTACAGCCTGGACATAGGTATTTGCACTCCCACAACCCCCCTTACCCCCCCCCTCCCGGGACATCTACAATCTGGACGTAGATATCTGTGCCCCTCACGAAACCTCTAACCCCCCCTGGGAACGATACAGCCTGGACATACGTATCTGTGCCCACTCGAACCCCTAAAACTCACTGGTACCCCTACAGCCTGGACATCATAGGTGTCTTTGGCCCCCACAAATCCCCTAAGACTCCCAGGATGCCTCCAGCCTGGACGTAGGTATCTTTGCCCCCCACTAACCCCCTAAGCCCCCCTGGTAACCCTACAGCCTGGATGTAGGAATATGTGCCCCCCACGAACCCTCTAAGCCCCCATCGGACCATAGAGCATGGAGATTGGTATCTGTGTCCCCCCCAAACTCTCTAAGCCCCCCAGGGACCGCTATGGCCTGGACATAGGTATCTGTGCACCCCAAGGCCCCTAAGATCCCCCGGACCTCTGCAGCCTGGCTGTAGGTGTGACGGTGCTGCCCGTGGAAGCCAGCTCAGCTCACTCAATCAGAGTGAATTGCAAACAAAACAGGGCAGACAAATCCCAAACGCTGCTGGTTATTTCAATACTTAGATTTACCAAGCCAGCACAAAACAGCTTCTGTAGTACCTCACTGGTTACTTAGAAGTTTAAACCACGCAGTTCCCTTAAAGTACCCAGCCTCAGGCCTCCGTCCAGACACACCTGTTAGATATGATGATGATTCCTGAAAATCTTACTTCATCATATAAAAGAAAAGATTCTTCCGATCCCAAAGGATCAGCCACATAACCAGGTTCAATTATAACTTAGATTTTACCTAAAATACATGCTATAGCCAATTCTTATTAACTAAGCTAAAATTTATTAGAAAAGAAAAGAGAGAGAGTGAGTGTTGGTTAAAAGATTAATAGACATATAGACTTGAATTCAATTTTTGAGGTTCAGATACAAAGTAGAGATGAGCTTGTAGTTGCCAAAAGTCCTTTTAGAAATAGTCCATAGGTTATAATCCAATGTCCATATTCAGGGTGGCTCCAGTCAATGACTGGGGATCTCAATCCTTGTGGCTTAAGGTTTCCCCCTCTTGAAACCCAAAGCAGATCTGAGATGAAGAAGGATCGTGTCCCAGGTTCTTAAACATTTCCAGCAGCCTTTCAGCCTGAGAAAACAATAGGCTTAACTCTTCTTCCAAACATCCTGGCAATTAGTACATCCATCAAACAGTTCAGATACAGATTACCACAACCTTCAAAGAGACACAGACAATAATACTATTTCACTCAAGTATCATCATAAATGTTAATATTCTTTTTTCGCTCTTTGAATTAAAACTAGAGCAATAGACAAGACTTCTTTGTTGACATCACAAGACCTGAGCAAACACCTCCCCTTCTACCTCTAACACTGCAGACTTGCATTTCAAAGCTCTGTTCATTTACATATCTTGTTAACCAGTTTTTAAGGTTCACCCACGGGTCAGGTCAGTCGGTGAGGTGAGTTAATTAACTCTTTCTGGCCCTGTCACCTTTCAATGAGATATTAGATTATACTTATGTCAGGGACTCTAACCCAGACGGCAAAGTTCGTTGTCTGACCGCGAGAGAGACAGGCAACACCAGCAAGGTCCGATCAAAAGCTCTTTATTGACAAGTGCACGCATCAATAGAGAGCAGCTCGTCTCCAGAGAGAACCAGCCTGCTCTTTACATCTTAGTATAAGCCTATGTAGACAGTTCCGTCGCATCATAAATTATTCACTGGAGCAACCCACCCCCTTCTTCTAACAACTAGAAACTAGACACCTTTAGTATACATGCATGCCTAAAGTTAGAAATGTAGGGGAGTTAAAAACAAACAAAGAACAAAACCAGGGAGCGAAAACAAGGAGGCTGGGAAACTAGGACTCTTATCAGTTCTTCGAAGGAGCTGCCCGAACACAGCACATCTGGTACTATGCCAGGAATGCAGCTTCTCTCTTATCTCACTTTTTCCCAGCGCTTGTGAGACATGCTGCCGCTTCTCAGTGTTTTCCACTCAGGGATTACCCACAAACCTCTGTTAGCCTGACTTTGGTCAGGTTGGCATACCTGGTTTTGTCTGCTATATCTTTATTCAGGCCTAACAATTATAATGTCACAGTCTCGGTGAGTTGACTGCTGCAGCTCCCCGTAGACTCTGCCTGCGCCTCTCACCGAGCTGGCGTACAGCAGTCGAGGGGAGAGCACTCAATGTATTGCATCTACACTAGACGCGATATATCAACCCCCGCTGGATCGATCGCTGCCCACCGATTCGGCAGGTGGTATAGACATACCCCGAGTATCTGGTGATCGGAGCTGGACCCCCGAGGGGGACACATTGAAGGAACTCAGGGGTTAAGGTGCCTCTATTGTCAACTGTCAGGGCTGCTGTGGCTCAGAGGAGGGTGCTTGACTGCCTGGCAGGTTTGGCGCCGCAAGCCTTGGAGGTGGGAGAAGTGAAGCGGCCACGGCGTGCTCGGGGTGCTCGTGCTCGGAGCAGGGGTGAGCTCGGGCGACGGGGGTGCCGCAGGGCAGAGCAGGAGAGTTGCCACAAGAGGGGAGCCTCAGGGTGGAGGGTGGAGCTGCCACGGGTGGGGCGCCTCAGGGCAGGGGTGCGGGGGGGGGAGGGTGCAAGGTGGAAGTTTCGCCTAGGGCATGAAACTTCCTTGCACCGGCCCTGCCCCACGCCCTGCCTGCAGCCAGCCCTGCACCCCCTGCCCTGCCCTGCCGGCAGTCAGCCTCTGTCTCCAGCCAGCCCTGCACCTTCTGCTTTGCCTGCACCAGCCGCATCCTCCCTGCCCTGTCTCCAGCCAACCCCTGATGCACCCCCCTGCCTGAAGCCAGCCAGCCACGCAGCCCTTGCCCTGCCTTAAGCCAGACCCTACCTCCAGCCAACCCCACATCCACTGGTGCCCTGCACTTCCCAGGGCAGTAACCCTGCACATCTGCTTCAATGAGGGGGGCAGGGAGCAGCTGGGACCCACACATGTGCACACCCTAGGGTGACCAGACAGCAAGTGTGAAAAATCGGGACGGCGTGGGTGGTAATAGGATCCTAGATAAGACCCCAAAATTCGGACTGTCCCTATAAAATTGGGACATCTAGTCACCACAGCACATCCCCAGGACTCCTGAGTTCCATTGCTGGGTTTCCTATTGGTTCCTCTGCTGGTTGTTTTCCTTTTTCTGGGGACTTTGGGCAAGTTGCTCCCCACTCTCGGGCTCTGTCCCCAGCAGTCAAATGGGGATTTCATACCTTCCCGCTATTGGAAAGTGCTGGGAGAATCCCCCAGCAAAAGCTGCTCTGACAGTGCTAAGCAGCATCTGACCATTCAAGGTCGGAGCTCACTGCCCAGGAGGAGTGCTTGGCTCTGGGGTTTCACTTCAGCCCAGTGTAGAGAGAGAGCCCTAACCATGGAGTTTGGCTCAAGAAGACCAAGTCTCCAATTTGTTAAGGGTGTTTTGAATTTCAATCCTGTGCTCCAAAGTGCTTGGTGTCAGTTGTAAACTTCAGGAGCATGCTCTCCACTCCATTTTCCAAATCATTCATGAAAATATAGAATAGTACCTGACACCGGACTGATCCCTGCCAGACCCACTAGGTTCACCCTCCCCGTTGGGCAGCTAAACATGGAGAAGGGCTCCTGGAGTCTTGGCTTTCAACCAGCTCTGCACCCACATTACACTGATTGCAGCTGGACTACATTTCCCTCGTTTGCTTCTGAGAATGTCCTATGGGACTGTGTCGAAAGCCTTAGTAACACCAAGCTAGATCCCATCTATTGTTTACTCACCTCTACCAGGCCCAGAACCCTGCCAAAGAAGGAAAGAGGATTGGTTTGGAAAGATTTGTTCTTGACAATTCCACGCTCACTAGTCAGAAGAACCAAATCATCCTGTAGGTGCTGCTGACAAACTGAGTGTTTAAGAATGTATTGCAGGATCTCTCCAGCTATGGCAGTCAGGCTAGCTAGTCTGTAAGTCCCAGAGGTCTTTTTGTTCTCCTTTGAAAGATAGGTCCTGTCTTGTTCATGGATGGGAAGATGTTCTTTTTCAAGGGTCTCAGACGAGAACTGGGGCACAACACCTGGTTTGTTAAGGCCACAAAAACGGAGGCAGGAACCTCTTCTCTGCTGCTGGCAAAGAACCACAGGTACCTAAAAGATAGGGACTCACATCTTTGAATGGGCTTTAAAAAGGCAGTGGTTAATAAGTTTGGCCCCGACCATTTCTTGTTTCCACAGACTAGACATTTTAGCAAACTTTAGAATTCCTTGGTGCTAAACACTGTGAAACTCCCCTTTCTCCTTCACAGAGGGCTTTAATACCCCTTATCTCACTTGAGCTCTAAACTGCCCATAGTTCGAGAACTGTTCCTGTTCCGATTGGACAGATGGGAGAAGGGAAGTGACCTACCCAAGGCCTACACAACAAGGCAATGGCAGAGCCAGAAAGAGAAGCAACCAGTTCTGACTCCTGTTCTAACAGATGAAAACACCCCAGCGCCCAGGAATCGAGATGGTGGGAAAATTTCATTCAAACCGTTTCTGTCCGAAAATCCCATTTAGACTAAACCAGTTTGTTTCTCAAAATCATAACAAGTGGGATGAAAGATCTTTGCAAAAATATTTTGTTGCAAAACAAAAGCATCTCCTCTTTGTCAGAGTGTGTTAAATTGTCTCCTCGCACACAAAGAGGAGACACTTACATCTCAACCATTAGATAAGATGCTTCAATCTGAGCTAAGTTGTTGCTACTATTAACAATTTCAAAATAAAAAATAGAAATAAAATAGACGATTTCAGCTAATCTATTATGTCATAATCTGGGAAACTTCATATTATGCACTACTTCTAGTGACACTCCCAAATGGATCCGCATCCTTCACCCACCATGAGGTAGGTAAGAGCGGATCATTATTATCCCTACTTGAAAGAGGGAGAAGCTCAGGCTGAGAAAGGAGAATTGACTTGTCTTAGGTCACACAGCCCGTCAGAGGCAGTGTTGGGAATAGGACCAAAGAGCCCTGATTTTCAAACAAACCATCGGATCTTGAATTTCAGACATTGAATGACCTGAATATTGTGCTCTCAGATGAGCTCCAGACCAACAACAGTGACAGTAATTATTCAGCAAGTATTTGAGGAGAACTGCAATGTTAGAGGGAATCATCAACTGCTCAGAGACAATTAATGCAGAGAAGCAGCAAAATTAATCAAAGATAGAACTGGTTCTGACTTATTTACTTGATCTTAAAAGAGAACAACAAGGACCTGAGTCTCCTCCCTGTCAACATCCCCCTGCTCAACCAATCAGGGTAGAGACGGAGGACGGGAGGCTGAGGGTTCTCACCAGAGAGTCCAAAGGATGGCCCAGGTCACCGGTGGGGATCACTGCCCGAGCACTATTTCAGTCCCACATTTTTGGGTGGACCTTCCATAGTGGGAGCTGCAGAGGACTTCCCTGCAACACACACACACACACCTCCGTCCTGTTGTTGGGAAGGGAACAGGAGAAAGGACAAAAGAAGCAAGAGAAGAAGAGGAGGGAGGGATGGAGGAAGAGGTGAAACAAAAAGGACAAACCCTATTGATCCCAGCGATTCTAAGGGACAAAATCCCAGGTGCGCAATAAAATTCTGCCTCCTTAAGCTCGTGTTTTCCATGCCTAGAATTCACTTGTCACCAGATAGATCAGACTGAACAGGTTTCAAACCTCCAGGAGGCTCTTACCTTCTAAACAGGGATGGCTGTTTTTTAGTAAAATCACTACAAGGGAAGGAGGAAACTCGAAAGAGGTTCCTCCTGGCGCTCACGTCCATGACCCCAAATAATCTCTCAGTCCTCAAAGAGAGACCTGGAGAAGGAAACGTGCTGAAGCAAAGCCACAGAGGTCTCTGAGGTTTCCCTGGCCCCTCGCCCCTGTCCTGCCTGGCTGATGTCAGCATCTCTCTGTGAGGTCACCACCTCCCCACCACCTTTGACCAATAGTCTGAGGTCCTGCAAACGGCCTTTGTGATGTCACTGCCACACCCCTCCCTTGCTGGGCTAATGTCCTGCCCCTGGCCAGGCACTTTGGAGGTTTGAGCTACTCCCTGTGGATCACCCCACTCAAGGAGCGTTCGTTCTAGGCAGCAAGCCGGCTAGACAGGAAAACATCAGACGCTGCTCCCAATGCTACACTCAGTTTTTCAGAAATTAGTCGACTTCATGGTCAGAAGACACCATTAGAGCATCTAACCTGCATATCACAGGCCTCCTCTATGACATAACAGCTACTTTGGGGGCAAACACATTCCAGAAAGGCATCTAGTCTTCATTAAATGACATCAGGAGATGGTGAATCCACCACTTTTCTTGGTAGCTTGCTCCTGTGGTGAATCATCCTCGCTGTTGACTACTGTGCCTCAGTTGTAATATGAATTTGTCTCTTTTCACTTTCCAGCCATTGGGTCTTGTTATGCCTTTCTCTGCTCCATTCAAGAGCCCGTAAATACCCAATCTTTTCTCTCCATTAAGGCCCTTCAACATTTCAATGAAATCACCCTTCAATCTTCTTTTGATAAGCTAAACAGGTTGAGCTCTTTCAATAGCTCACTGGAAGGCATTTTTCTCCAGCCCTCAGAACATTTGGTGGCTCTTTGCTGCCCTAGCTCCAATTTCACAACATCTTTTTCAAATGAGGATACCAGAACTGGAGGCAGTATAAAGGTTGTATAAAGGTAAAATTAAATAGGTTGCAGAGGAGTTTTTTTTAATTTCGGCTTTTGTTGCTAAAAATTTTGTCTCTCTGCGGTGAGAAAAAACACTCCCCGAATGCCAAAATTTGAGCCATGAAAAGCGGCAGTGTGAACAGCGCATCATAGGTGGAGCTGTGCTCCCGGTGACAAAGCTCCTGCCCCTCATTGGAGGTAGTTTGGCTTTGTTGCCGGGGAAGCTCTCTCTCAGCGATAAGGACGGCCACACAGCGCACCTTACAATGGCACGGTTAGAGTGGCACAGCTGCACCGTGGTAAGGTGCGCGGTGTAGACACAGCCTCAGAGCTGGGGAAAGCCGACAGGCGCTGAGGAGCACAGGGTTCAGACAGAGACATCCGTTAGGAGAGGAACTATTCACAGGGATTCTCTATAGCCTAGTAAGGTGGAGAGGATGGAAGATGATAATGTACAGGTAGGTTCTGATGAGAAACAGTGAAATGAAAGAGTCTCTCTCAATTACATCATGTAATAGCAGACAGCTAAAATGGGACACATTTTAGAAGTGCTTAAATACAAACGCTAAATGTCTAAGTACTAAGACTGGTGAATTTGAGTGCCTGGTATTGAGTGACGATATTGATAGAATAGGCATCACAGAAACCCTTGCACCCCCTCCTGCACCCACATGGGGAGACTGACCTGTGTGCATGGAGCAGCTGGCATTGCTGCCCCCCACTCCTCCCTGGAACGCTGCTCATCTGGGCACCCCTAGGGGCTGTGGGATGTGGGGGCAAGAAGTGAGATCATCCGAGCTCCCTGCATCCAGGTCACTTTCCTCAGCCGGGCTGCATAGCGGGAGGGCAGAGAGCACCAGCTTCTGATGCTCCCCTCACAGCACAGCCCAAGTGGGAAAAGTGACCAGGACGCATGGAGCACATAGGGTTGCTCCTTACTCCCCTCAAACCTCTATGGACCCATGGAGGAGCATTGGGGCAGGGGAAAGCAGTGAGCACCTTTGCACTGCCACACGGTGCTCTTTGACCCCTGGAGCCCTGGGCGGCTATCGGGGGGCACCACCCCTAAGGCCGGCCAGGCTCCCCAGAACGAGCAGCAGAAAACACAGAGACTGGCCACACACTGAGCAGTGGTAGCCTGGACGGCTCGTAATGGAGGCTCAGGGGGGAGGGGCGTCATAACATTTTTTCCCAGATTTGGACCTTAGCGTCCAAAATATGGGTGTTAGCATGAAAACCTCCAAGCTTAGTTACCAGCTTGGACCTGGTAAAGCTGCCACCAGCCAGGGATTTATACAGTGCCTGGCTCGCTGTGGTCTCCCCAAAACCTTCCCCGGGGGACCCCCAGACTCAGATGCCTTGAGTCTCACAACAAAGGGGAATAAACCATTTCCCTTCCCCCTCCTCCCCTCCAGGTGTTCCCTCCCTGGGTTCCTGGAGAGATATACAGAAGCAAGCTCCGTGAATCTAAACAGAGGGACTCCCCCCTCCCTGTTTCCAGTCCTGGAAATAGAAGTACCAAGATAGCTAATCTCTCTTCCCCCTTACCCAGAGGGTATGCAAAGTCAGGCTAGTAAATCTAACACAACGAGATTTTCCCCCTGACTTCTTCCTCCCACCAATTCCCTGGTGAGCTGCAGACTCGATTCCCTGGAGTCCCCACTAAAGAAAAAATCCAACAGGTCTTAAAAAGAAAGCTTTATATAAAAAGAAAGAAAAGGACATAAAAATGGTCTCTCTGTATTAAGGTGACAAATACAGGGTTATTTGCTTAAAAGAAAAAAATGAATAAACAGCCTTATCCAAAAAGAATACAATTTAAACATTCCAGCAACTACACACATGTAAATACAAAAAAAACCAATATAAACTTATTGTCTTATTATCTTTGTACTTACAACTTGGAAACAGAAGATTAGAAAGGCAGGAGATAGAAAAATCACTCTCATAGCCGAGACGCCACAGACACAAGACAAAGAACAAAAAACTCTCACACAAACTTCCCTCCCACACCCTGCTACAGCCCGGGGGCTGCAGCAGGGGCACAGAGCTTCTCTGGTCTCAGGGCCACAGCGAGGCAGGGGTAAAGGAGTGATAGGGTGGGGCTGGTGGGGGAAGGGGTGGAACAGAAGTGACAGTGGATGGGGCCATGGGTGGAAGGGGGTAGAGCCACAGACAGAAGGTAGGGGCATGGTTCTGGTGCTGGGGTCCCCACACTTGTTCTCCCTTTCCCGGGGATTTGGCATCACTAGCCCCGGCTTAGCGAGTAGGGTTCAGTGGTCCACATAATGTGGGGTGCGACTCCTAGGGGGACACAGAGGAACATTCATGGGGGCACCTCAGGACCTGAGCCAGCCCACATAGAGGGCAGGGAGGGAGCACCACTCTGCCACAGCTCTTCCCCAACCCCACCCTCAGCCTGAGACTCTGGCTCCCAGCCCGGCGTCGACCCCTTCACCCCTGTCCGCACCCCTCACCCCAGCAAGCAACAGCCCCACTCCTCCCAGCCCCGGTTCTTGACCGTGGCTTCCGAGGGGCCACAGCCATGGCTAAGAGGGCACAATGTGAAATGTTTGGGGACCACTGGTTTAGGGTGACGTCCTCAATCACTTCTCTGCAGTCCAATAAAAGCTATTCCTCACTCACCTACCCCTCCATCAGGACGGACTAGGTATGTTCTGCTGCCCTTCACTCATACAGGAAGGAGAATAACATTTCATTCCACTCAATCCTAAAGTCATTTGTAACCCAAGACCATCCCAAACTGGTCATTTTGGGGAAGCGGCCCCATCATGCTGCATAGCTAGGCAGAGTAGGTGTGTCTATGCAAACACGGTCTGTTCCGGAAGTCTTTCCCCAGCTCCTCACTAGGTGAGAGAGGGGAGCTCATTCAGACCCTGCTTTCGCTTAGTATTTAAAAACTCCTTAGTGTCCCTATCTCTGCCGGCCTTAGATTTCTCCTCCTGTCCGTTTTTTGACAGCTCAGATGAGGTGACCGAGTGGTTAAGGTGATGGACTGCTACCCCATTATGCTCTGCCTGCATGGGTTCAAATCCCATTCTCATCAGAGGCATTTAGTCTTCACCCTCCTTTATAGACAACCATCTCCCCCTTTGGTACAATAACAGATCAAACAATGTTGCTTGTGTTACCCAAAATTGGGTCAGTTAGTAAGCTTAGAGAGGACTAATAATGCCCCTCCCCCGCAGAGTTTGGCAGAAAGCAGCACATTTATTAGCTTGATAGCTAAGCTCAAAAGAAGGGATGGGGGAGGGTGTCACATTCATACTCACGCTCCCAGGACAGGCCTGGCAGTGGAGATGTCAGGATCCTTTAAGGTAAGTGTCCCACAGCGCAGCGATGGACGGTGCGATGAAGATCAGTCTCCCTGAGGTGCAATAGAATGTAACACAGCGAACCACTGGCCAGATGGGCCGGGTGAAGGGCATTCACTGGAGGTACAAAGGAGAGTGGGAAAGTCACTTCACAGGCATTCAAAGCGGGAAAGGGCACAAGCTGGGGGAGTTTAACAGACCTTTTGAGCATACAGGTTATACAGAGCATACAGATCACTGCTGCTCCTACAACATGATAAGTTCTCAAGCAGCATGTTTCTTACTTTGCCCATCTGTCAATTTTGATGATTATTGATGGAAATATTTTGCCATTGGGTTGTGTGTTTACACAGAAATTGACATTTACTAACAAATACACAATTCTTCCAAGCCTGCCTAGTCTGCAGTTGATGGGTTTAGAGGGACACATTCACTCTTCCAGGTCCCCATTCCAGGCCTGTGCTCTCCAGGTTGTCAACTTCCCGCACTGCTGGGATCCTTCCCTCATCTCCCCCCAAACCACTGCCCCACCCCCACTTCCGGGGTCCCCTCCCTACACTGTCTAACTCCACTGCTGGCAGGATCCCTTCCTGTTCCTTTCATTTCCTGCCTCCACTCTGGGCAAAAGCTCTGCACTCTTCCCACACAAGAAGTTGAACCCAGGCCACCTGGGTGAAAACCAGGAATCCTGACCACTAGCCCATATGGGACTATTGTTGCATCTGACGAAGTCGGTATTCACCCACGACAGCTCATGCTCCAATACGTCTGTTAGTCTATAAGGTGCCACCGGATTCTTGGCTGCTATTATTACTACAACTCAGGTCTTGGCTACACTGGAGAGTTACAGTGCAGGTGGTGGCTTTACAGCGCTGTAACTTACTCCCCGTCCACACTGGCAAGGCACATACAGCGCTGTATCTCCCTGGCTACAGTGCTGCATGTGCTCCACCTCGACGAGAGGAATAAAGAGAACAGAGCTGGTGATGCAGCGCTGGGGTGCCAGTGTAAACAGTGATTAATCTTACTACGCTGTCACTGACCTCCGGAACCTTCCCATAATGCTTTTAAGTAGAGATAACGCTCTTTGTTTTGGTGTGATGCCTCTGTTTGCTTTGCTGTGAGCTCAAGGCTCCCGGAGCTGCTTATCTAAAAACCAAACACAGTTACTGTTTGCAGTGAATGAGCAGAGGCAGGGGGATCCCTTTGGAACACCCACAGCTGGTGTTTGCTTGAGGAGAGAAGCAGCCGGGTGGGCACGGGGGAGGGGGGGTCTGTTTTGGATCAGCGGCTTATCTGGTCTGTGAGGAAAAGAACAAAGGCGGCTATTTGCATTTAGTGAATGAGAGAGGGGTGGGGGAGGAGGCTTGAACTTGCCAGGCAGGGAGCTGACACAGTGTCAGCTCCAAAAATCCACTCGCTCTGTCTCCCCCACGCTCCGTGTCACACTCCACCCCACCCTCCTCTTTTGAAAAGCACATTGCAGCCACTTGAATGCTGGGATAGCTGCCCATAATGCACCACTCCCAACAGCGCTGCAAATGTGGCCATGACAGAGTGCTGGTAGCTGTCAGTGTGTCCACACTGCAGCGCTTTCCCTAAACAGCTGTAGGAAGACAGCTTTAACTCCCAGCGCTGGACAGCTGCAAGTGTAGCCAAACCCTCTCTAAGCCGACCCCTTATGAGAACAGCAGGGACTAGCATGACTAGATGTCCCGATTTTTGGGTCTTTTTCTTATATAGGTGCCTATTAACCCCACCCCCATCCCAATTTTTCACATTTGCTGTCGGATCACCCTAGCAGGGGTTGCACACAGGGCTGCATTAACCTTCAGGTGCTGAGGTTTCCCTCTCTCCATTCCCAGAGCCTGTGATCAGGAAACAGACATCAGGGCTCCCAGGTGCTGCACAGACCATGACTGAGATCAGACCCCATATTATGCAAGGTGCTGTACAAACCCTGGGCAACACTGAGACACCCAGGTGATTCCCCTCAATTTCTCTGAGCCTCTGCTGCCCAACTTCTTCTGAATCCCTCTGGCTCACCCCCCCCCACAAAAAACCCACCTTTCCAAACAGTCCTTCTTTCCTTGCCCCCTGATTCTGGTTTCACACCCTGGGACCATCTCCTCTCTTTGTCTCTCCCCCTCCAGGTGAAGCAGAGATGGAGGCAACTTCAGCCACTGGAGTCAGCCTCAGCGAGCACTGCAGCCGGCCCCGGGGGAGGGCGGATGTTTGCAGACACAGGAAGGGAGCAGGGGGTGCTGGGAAGAAGGCGGCAGGAGAACAAAGCTCAGAGACCCAACATGGGGAAATTCCAGGGGGCGGGGCTCTGACACATCCCAGGTGCGGGCAGCTCCTGGGGGCGGGGCTCTGGCTCAGCTCGGGGGCAGGGCAGCTCCTCGGGGCGGGGCTCCAGCACAGAGCGGGGGCGGAGCAGCTCCTGGGGGCGGGGCTCTGGCACAGCCCGGGGGCGGAGCAGCTCCTGGGGGCGGGGCTCTGGCACAGCCCATGGGCAGGGCAGCTCCTGGGGGTGGGGCTCTGGCACAGCCCGGGGGCGGGGCAGCTCCTGGGGGCGGGGCTCTGGCACAGCCTATGGGCACGGCAGCTCCTGGGGGCGGGGCTCTGGCACATTGTGACACTGAACCCGGGCTGAACAGCTGCTTCCTGGTTCTCCATGTGCTGCCAGGAGCGCTGGAGTTGCCCGAGCCGCAGCCGGAGCCGGTGTTCTCAGCTGCAGCCAGGATCTGCCCCCGGCCCCGCTGGGATCCAGGTGGGGACAGAGACTGGCGCCCGGGGGTTCCCCTTGGTGTGGCTGGCGGGGGCGGGAGGGGAGAAGCCGGAGCTGCAGGCGGGGGAAGGGCGGTGGGACATTGTGACCCGGAGCCCCCGGGGAATGAGAGGCGCTGGGGGGCAGGAAAGTGACTGTGCCCCAGGGAGCCTGGGAGAAGCCTTGAAGGCGCCTCGGCCCCAGTGGAGCTGCAGGAGGATCCGCCTGCCCGCCCCGCTGGGATGGGGGGGCCGGGGCCCGGCCGTCGTGTGGGGGGGAGGGGCGGACCCCGGGCCAGGCGGGGGGGGGCGGTGTATTAAATCTCTCCCCATAGCAATGTGCTACTCCCGGGCACTGCGCATGCCCAGTAACAGCCGCTGAAGCCGCTGCCCTTCCCTCTGCCCGGACCAGCCGTAACGTTCCGCCGGGCGCTGGGGGCGGGGCTGGAGCGGGGCGGGGGAGTGACAGGGAGCGTGGGAGGGGCGGGCGCAGAGCAGGAAATTGATGGGCGGGGGGGGTCAGGCAGCTGGAGGCAGGGTTCGTGGGGGACTAAAGGGCACAATCCGGGCTGGGGGGAGGAGCAGGAGTTGAGCTCAGGGTGAGGCGCTGGCAGAGCCCCCCCCTTTGGTGTGAGGGCGGAGGTGTCGAGGGGGGAGGAGAAGCCGGAGTTGCAGGGGGGGAGGTCACTGGGGTGGGGGTGTAGATCTGTCTCTGTGCAGTCAGGACATTCCCGGGGTGGGAGGGAGGTGAGTTAACTGGATCCTGTCCCAGTTTTTGCCACTTCCTCCCACACACACATTCTCTCAAGATTTCCCCTTTTCTCTCTCATTATCACACGTGGCTATAAAATCCAGGGAGATTCTCCTCTCCCCTCCAATGATCAGCTCTCTAATTGCCTCTGATTTTCCCTTTTCTCTCCATACTTCTCAAATGTCAATTTAAAATCTCTCCGATGGGGGGTGGATTTTCCCACCCATTTTATCTGCAGCGATTTGTCCTTGTTTGGGTGGGAAATTGTTGCCCTGGGTCATTCCCCAGAACATGGCTCCCACTGGAGTGGGATGGGATGAGGTTCCCGTTCTCTGCCAGGGCAGGGAAGGGAAGGGAGGAGCACATCCCCCATGGAGACTGCCCAGACCCCATTTCCCAATTCCCCTGCGGCCCCCTTCCATTGTCCAGGGAGCCTTCCAGCTCCCCCCCCCGCCCTTAAATCAGCTCCTCAAAGGGCTCTGAGCTGCTCACGTGAATGGTTGCCCCGTGGCCGGGGGGGACCATCACATTCTGTTTATGTATTGGACAGTCATATAAAATCCAGTCCAACAGTCCCCCTTTTCCACTAGTTATTTAATAGCAACATCAAATCCCCTCCGATCTTGGTGGTTTTCTCTCATGTTATCAAATGTCGTTTGTGACAGGGTTCTCTCTGCGTGTCTCAAAGATTGATATAAAATACCCCAAACATTTGCCCCACTTCTCTCTAGTTGTTTTATTTCTAATTGAATATGATGGGTTGTTTCCCAATGTGCTAAGATGCAGCCGCCTCTGGGGTGGATCCATGGTGGCCATTATTTGCTAGTGACAGCCCGTGGATCTTTCTTGCCCTCCAGGCCTTCCATTCTCCTGTTAAAGAAGCACTCCCCAGGCTCCCTCTGCCTGTGTGACTGGCCAGCAGGAGGTGGTGTTAACTTTCTAGCCACTTCTCACACTCTGTGAGGTAACACTTGCAGGGGCAGGGAAGGTGTCTGTGTGGGGAGATTGCAGCTGAAGGGGCATTGTGGTAGGGGGAGGCCTCTGGGTGGCTGGGCAGGGGGTACCCTAGTAAGGTTGGTGGGTTGTGGAGGTTTGGGGTTTTTGGGGGTGGTGGTTCTGATGTGCCCATCCCTGAGGCTATGGGTCCTGGAGGTGGGTATCGCTGGGGGCCTGGTGGCTGCAGAACAGTGGGGGTGGGTGTCTCTTGGGGAGGCGGGACAGAGGGTTAGAGGGAGCCTGGTTCTGTGCCAGGGGCTCTGTCTGTGCTTCCCCCGCTGGTTCCTGGTTTTGTTGCCATGCCCAGTGCACAGAGCTGGGGGAGGGGATCCCTGGCACTAGGTGAGGGCATGCCAGGGAAGCAGAGTGATGGGTCGCACTGTAAAGCATCAGGGGGTCACACTGGGCAGAGGAGGGGGTCCCAGGCAAATGTCAGGGTAGATCGTTCTGGAGGGTGGGGAAGTTCCTAGGCAGGCAGTGAGGGACTGAGTTCCCAGTGGGGGGGGGTCCCTTGAGGGGGTCCCTGGCTGCTGGGGGCTCTTGGTGGGGGGAACCCTTTGGGATTCCCAACCTGGCAATCATGGTGTGGTGGGGGTTCTCTGGCCGGTGGGGCTTTGAGGGGTATCTGGGGTCCCTGGCCAGGGACTCTGGGGGCTGCGTCCCAGGGAATATCTGATGGGATCCTGGCTGGGGGGTGTCTGGGGCCCCTGGCTGGGGGGTCTGGGCTCTGGGTACTAGGGGGTGTCTGGGGGCTGCTGCTAACCATGATCCTTCTCTCTGGTCAACTTGTACCAGAGTCCTGGCTCCTAGTCACCAGGTCACCAAGTCCATTCCCCAGTCACGTGCCCTGTCACTGTGATAACTTTCTGTCCACTTAGCAAACACTGTTAGTGTGAATTCACAGAATTTACTTTTCTCCTCTTTTGAAAACTGCAGGAACTTTCGGTTCCGTTTGGAAAATTTTTGCCCCCAGTCCTTGTCCTAGATCTGCGGGGGTGAGGGAGGTGGGAAGGGAGTCAGCACTGCCACACGATGGTCTTTTCCACAGCGTTCTGAACTCATTCTTTCTGAAATCCGGTGTCATTGAGACCGTTGTTAATCCAGAGTCACTGTATGGAAAGACAAGGAGTGATTCCAGATGGACAGTGGGTCAAATGAGATCAGCCATTCTCCCTGTGAGGAGGGGCTCCCATTAGCTGCTCTCCCCAGAGAGCTAAAGGAGGGAAGCTGCTCATACACTCCGTCCCTCTCTGCTCAGGATATTGGGGTTCAGCTTCCTGGGTCAGATGCTGCAGCCTCCATTGTGATCTGGGAGACCAGGCTTGGCAGCTGCTGCTCCCCCAGTGGGGCTCTGTGCTGGGAAGTGACCTTAATTAAAGCTTCTTCTCTGCCCGGCCCAGGGGATGACTTTCTGCAGCTGGTCCTAGCCCCCTAGGGCAGTCCTGGGCCCTGTTACTACTAAATTCTGAGCCAGAGTCTCCAGGTAACTGAAAGACCTCAGGGAATGTCCTAGGGTCTGGCAAGAAAGTGACTCTGCACAAACAACACCACCTCATTTCTCCTCCCATTAGCGGTTGCCAGGAGGAAATCCAGCCATGGGAGAGCAAAGCCCCCAGGAATGGGACTGTCCCAGCCAGAGGGGCAGGGAGAGAGGACAGGGGAAGGAGAGGCTGAAAGGGGCAGTGGGAGAAATGAATGTGGGGGAGAGATTTCCAGCTCTCTAGTCCACCCAGACACATGTATTGCTGCATCCTGGGGCAGAACCACTTTCCAGTGAACAAAACAAGGATCAGACAGAGCAAAAGCCAGTTCCTGACTCCATATTCCCCCTGCTGGGGTGTGGCTGCCGTGGGGTCAGTGTCTGAGGGAATCCCCCACAGTGACTCCTTTGGTTCTGCTCTTATCTAGCCTTGTGTTCAGAGAAGGGGTGAGGGGAGAGAGAAGGGAGGTTAAAAATGTGTCTGTGGACTTAGCCTGGCAGGAGGGGCCAGGTCTAAATTGTAATAAACAGATTGAGCATTTCCCAGCATGACAGAATCTAGGGTGTCTGTCTGCAGGGAAAGGGCCTGGGGGAATTGTGATGTGAAATTAACTAAAACCGGTTCTGAAACGCCCACAACTGCCCTTCTCCCCCAGACAGGCTGCAGAATGTTTTGCTCCAGCTCATCCCAGCCTGGCGTGGGACAGGGAAGAGAAATGGCTGCAGTGGAGTCAGTCCAGGTAGAGATTATCGGGGGGTTGCTGGTGGGTTCCTGCTGGAGGAAAGGGAGAGCAAATACACCAGAGGTGGGAAGGTTTGCAGAGTCTGATTTGGAGGTTGGAGCGGGGCAGGAAATTCACAGCGTGGGGAAAGGAGGAGGCCAGGGTGTGGCAGACCTGCTGGGAGTTATTTACTAAGTGGCCTAGATTCTAGGAACAGACCCAGGAGGTTTGGAGGTGGAAATGCCCTAATTTGTGAAGAGAGAAAATAACCCACCTACATGGAGCTAGTCAAACTGACCAGACTCCTAGTGCTGGAGCCTGACCTCATTAACCATCAGCTGCTGTGAGATATAAAGGGGACACCCATGAGTCAGGCTTATTGGAGCTGCCTCTCCCTTCATATCCCGCTCCTCACAATGAGGAGGGTGTTGGGCATCCTACCAGCGAGCTCTCCCTGGACCCTGCTAGGGGCTCCATCTCCTGTATCAGTCAGTGGCTAGTAGGGGGGTGATGGATATGCTGGGAGAGATAAGGGGCTCTCTCTTCATCCCCTCACCCTGGCATTTGCTGGATACTCTGAGCCAGGTCGAGGTGGGACTCTCCTGACTATGATCCACCCAGAGCTTCCATTTGATTCACTCTTCTCTGCCACAAATAGTGGGGCAGCAAGTCCTTAGTGTTGGACTCTTACTCTTTCAGGGGCTGGTGACCTTCAAGGAGATGGCTATGTATTTCACCAGGGAAGAGTGGGCTCTGCTGGACCCCACTCAGAGAGCCCTCTACTGGGATGTCATGCAGGAGAACTATGAGACTGTGACCTCGCTGGGTAAGGGTTCCTGTCCCTTCTGTTCTTGGAAGGGGAAATGAAGAGTGAAGGTTCACGCCACCCCCACAATGCCATCTGTACCCTGTCCTGTTTCAGCATCACCCCAATAGGCCAGTGACACACATAATACCAGAGACCCTCCTCTGCTGCAGAACACTTTGGGAACAGAGCACAGGAGCCGTATTGCACAGTGTCAAATATCTCCTGTTTGCTCAAGTGAAACTGGGGGTTAGGTCTGGCATAACTGTCCCATACCCCTAATCATTTTTGTTGCCCTTTTCTGAACCTTTTCCAATTCCAATATTTCTATTTTTGAGATGGGGTGACATGTGCATGCAGTATTCAAGATGTGGGTGTATCATGGATTTATTTGCTGTTTTTACAAATATGATCTATGAGATATTCTGTCATATCTATCACTTTCTTAATTATTTCCTACATTGTTCACTTTTTTTCACTGCTGCTGCACATTGAGTGGATGTTTTCAGAGAACTATCCACAGTGACTCCAAGATCACTCTCTTGAGTGGAAACAACTAATTTAGACCCCATCATTTTGTATGTATAGTTGGGATTGTGTTTTCCAATGGGCTGCACTATGTGCTATCCTGTCATCTAGTACTGCTAAGATCCTGGATTCAGTAATATCCCTGCCCTTCCTGTTCCCTTTCTCCACCGAACCCCGCCAGCCCATGCTTCCTGTTCCCAGCTTCCCCAGGATTCTCGCACTGTCTCTGAACCTCTCTGTCAGCAAGAAGCAGTGCCAGGGACACTTGCCCTCTGTCTGGAGTCTTCGATTTCTGGGACATGGATTTACTTTCTCTGTGTTGTAAGAGGCTCTGTCATAATGAGTGTCTGTGATGTTACCCAGAGTACAATCTGGACTGTTAAATAGCTGTACCTCAGTCCTCCAGCATGGGGTGCCTTTTCCACTGTTTTCCCGCGAGAACAGCCCCTCTTGGCCAATTAACACACAGTCTCCAGCATGTAACTCACTCCCAGCTACACAGTATTGAGTGCTGCTAGACAGCCACTCATGAATTACACCTCAGGAGAAAACCAGCAAATTCTCAAGTGCCCAACTTTCCCCCAGAAATGTGCATCTTGCACTGTCCAGCACGCTACTGAACGACCCAAGCTCATATGAAGTCTGTCATTTCATCAGCGGAAAATGACATGCACCAGCTTGTTATCCCAAACAGAGTTTCCAACACACTTCAATCCACACATACTGGTTAGATGAACAATAAACCAAGCTTGTTAACTACCAACAACTAAAACTAGGCCCAGTCCATGAAAGGGGCACTCCCAGGAGAGACTGTACAAAGGCTGGAACATGAAACACCTTTGTAAACCTGAGACAGCTGCCTTGGGGACAATGACAGGGAGAATCCCCCAAAGTGACTCCTTTGTTTCTGCTCTTCTCTGGCCTCCGATTGTTCCTTCCAACGTGGAGTACTTTGCACTTGTCTCTACTGAATTTGATCCTATTTACTTCAGATCATTTCTCCCGTTTGTCCAGATCATTTTGAATTTTAATCCAATCCTCCAAAGCACTTACAACCCCTCCCAGCTTGGTGTTGTCCGCAAACTTGATACGTGTAAGAGAGAGACTGTTACTGGGAGGGTTTCCCCATGTGTCAGAGGGTTACACCCTGGTGGGAGGGGGCTAGGCCTGTACTGGAATAAGGTCACTCTGTGCTTCACAGTGTGCTAGAACCTAGAATGTGCATTAGCAGGGGAAAAGCTGGGGGGAATCGGCTTGTGGAATGGACAAAAGCCTAGTCTGAATTCTCACACCTTGCCCTTTTCACCCCGGCAGGCCAGAGAATAACATCCATGTTTCGCTGCAGATCATCTCGTCCTCCCAGGGGCAAGGAAATGGCTGCAATGGAGCTGGCTCAGGTAAGAGATTATCAGGGTGGCGGGCTCTGCTTGGAGGTTGAGGAGCAGTAAATGCATAAGAGGGTGGGAATTGCTAGAGGTGGTGGGAAGCAGGAAATATCTCGGGTGGAGAAAGGGAGGGGACAGCATGTGACAAACCTGCTGAGACTTGTGTAGTGTAGGGCGTGATGGGTTGTCACCCCCAGGAGGCAGTTTGTGGAGCTTCTGGGAACTGCTGTGTCCTCTAACCCTCACGCTGGGCTGGCCCTTCTCACACTGCTTTGCTGGAGATTTCGCCAGCCTCTCCAGGGCCTGTTATCACCCAACACAACAGCAGGTGGCGCCATGCAGCCAACTAAGCTACCTGAGTGCGTTACCTAAGCCACTCAAGGACAGATAGAAGACAAGAGCCAATTTCCCACTCCCCAACCTTGCACACTTGCTGTAGTATAAATCCAGAATGATACCATCTTATAGTGCACAGGGATCTCTATAATACAAGCTCATTAATGTAGTTCCCCTTCCCCTCGATATGGGACAGATGTGCACAACAAGCTGAGATTTTCCCCAGACACTTCACTCAAAATACGCTGGTTAAGATAAAGCATCAAACAAGTTTATTAACTGCAGAAAGATAGATTAAGTGATTATAAGTGATAACAAACAGATCAAAGCAGATTATTTAGCAAATAACCAAAACTCAGACTAAGCCTAACATACTAGATGGATAGAATTTGAATTAGCAATTTCTCACCCTGACTGATGGTACAAGCAGTCCCCCAAGTTTCCATACACAAGCTAGAAATCTCTTGATCCTGGGAGCAGCACTTCCCCCACATCCGTTTTTGTTTCTCAGGTGTTTCCAGAAGTTCTCTTGTGTGGAGAATGAGGCCAAGAGATGATGTCACACCCCACCTTATGTAGCTTTTCCATATGGTGGGAACCTTTTGTTCCAAACTCAGTTCCTAGTCCAGTTTGTGGAAAAATACAGCTACTAAAATGGAGTTTAGTGTCATGTGGTCTGGTCACAGGCCCTGCTGAGTCATAGTAGCCATGACTCATAGGCTGGCTGAAACATTCACAGGAAGGCTAAGCTCTTCCACAGTCCATTGTCTTTGTTGAGCCATCAGCACTGTCTGGCTTCTTCATTGTTGTACCTGAAAGGCTCATTGTGGGTGTTACCCAGAGTAAGCACATTTGAAATACAGATACAGAGTCAATATCCATAACTTCAGATACGAACATGATATGTGCACACAAATAGGATAATCATATTCAGCAAATCAGAACTTTTCCAGTGACACCACACATGATGCATCTTCTACAAAATAGATCATAATTATGTCCTAATCATATTATAATCATACCACTATGATGAATATGGGGGTGTAGTGTCAGATAGGTCCTAATTTCAAGGCACAGGAGTTGGGAATGGAACTTCCCCTCTTTGTGGAACAGGAAATAACCCTCCAGCCAGGGCTGGGACAACTTCCCAGACTCTCAGCGATGGAGCCTGAATCTACTGACATTTCATTAATTACCACCAACCCCAATCTTTGTGGCAACTGTAAACTTTATCAGTGATGATTTTGTACTCTCTTCTAAGTCATGGATAAGAATGTTAAATAGCACAGGGCCAAGAACCAATCCCTGCAGGAACCTGCTAGAAAGAAATCCACTCGATCATGGTTCCCCATTTACTATCAGAGTTTTTAATCTATTTAATGTATGCCGTGTTTATTTTGTATCATTCTAGTTTTTTTTAGTAAAAATATTGTGCTAATCAAGTCATGTCCCTTACGGAAGTTTAGGTATATTACATCAATACTATTAGCTGCAACCAAACTTTTGATCTCATCCAATAAGGATATCCCGTTAGTTTGATAGGCTCTATTTTCTCTAAACCTTTGTTAATGGGCACTACAATTCTGACCTTCTAACTTCTATTCTTTATGATTGACTTCCCCTTTCTTCCATATATTTTATTTGGAGAGTGCTTGGATTCCTACCAGGGAGCCACTATCAGGGTCCAGAGACAGCCCCATCTCCTATATTAAGCTCTGGCTAGTAGCTATGTGATAAATGTGAAGACCCTGCTTCTGTCTGTCAGATGGGAGACACAAAGGTTCTCTCTTTCTACCCTCTGATGCCTCCTGGCTGCTGTAAGCAAGGTGGGGTGGGACTCTGTTAACATGTGCCTCCCGGAGCTTCCATTTCCCTGGTGCTGCTGTTCCGTGAATAGTGGGGTTGTGAGTGGGTCAGCAGGTACTGAGTATTGGACTCCTGCTCTTTCAGGGGCCGGTGACCTTCGAGGAGGTGGCTGTGTATTTCTCCAGGGAAGAGGGGACTCTGCTGGACCCCACTCAGAGAGCCCTCTACAGAGATGTCATGCAGGGGAACTATGAGACGATGGTCTTGCTGGGTAAGGATTCCTGTCCCTTCTGTTCTTGGAAGGGGAAATGAAGAGTGAAGGTTCATGCCACCCCCACAATGCCATCTGTACCCTGTCCTGTTTCAGCATCACCCCAATAGGCCAGTAACATACATACTACTAGAGACCCTCCTCTGCTGCAGAACACTTTGGGAACAGAGCACAGGAGCAGCATCACACAATGTCAAATATCTCCTCTTTACTCAAGTAAAACTGGGGTTAGGTCCAGCATAATGAACAGAAGCTTCCTACCCCCAGCCTTCTCTCAAACCCTGAGCCTTCTCTACCCAAACCAGAATGTGCTTGGGGTGTAACAAGCAGGCGGCTGGAGTCAGAGCTGCCAGTCCAGGGTTACTTATCATACAGACACTCAGTGCGTCCTTGAACGCTGGCTGGGAGTATCCAGACAGGGGAGCTCCAGCAGCAGAACACTGAATCTCACCCAGGATTACAGATGACACAACTCCTCGCCGATCTGGATTGCACCCCAGCATGTGAAAATGGCCTAGGTTGGTAGTGACATTTCTTGAGACATGGAGAGTCTTGCTCCCATATCACCAGGTGTAATAAAAATAACAGGAAAGGCCAAATATGGAAAACTGATTGTTCAGCTTGCTTTTGACCTGCATCATATTTTGCAATATATTCCAAATAAGGAAATTAACGTGCAACGTATGTGTCATTGTTTGTGGTTTTAAACTGTAAAAGGCTTGTGTGATTTTTAGCTCAGGAACAGTATTCCAATAGCTGTCGCCCCCTGCGTGCTTGTAACCAAGAAAAGAGCCTCAGGCTGAGCTGATTCAAATATTAATCCTGTGGTCGTTTTCCACAACAGCCTCAATAGGTCCCTGTGATGGAATGTAAGGCTACATCTAGACTACCCACCGTATCGGCGGGTTAAAATCGATTGCTCGGGGATCGATATATGGCGTCTCATCTAGACGCCATATATCGATCCCCGAGCGCGCTTATATCGATTCCGGAACAACACCAACCCCAACGGAGTTGCTGATTTGACAGGGGGAGCCGCGGACATCGATCCCGCGTGGTGAGGATGGGTGAGTAATCCGATCTTAGATATTCGACTTCAGTTACGTTATTCACGTAGCTGAATTTGCGTATCTAAGATCGATTTCCCCCCGTAGTGTAGACCAGCCCTTAATGTCTTCACACCTTCCCCCTGCAGGAGAATGGCTGTTTGACCAGCTGTTTGCCTTGCTGTCTCTGAGGAACTGGTCTGTGGGTGTTCCCCAGAACTGTAACTTTTTCAGTAATATCATACTGTAAAATCTCACAATTTTACATACAGTGTTACTACACATTTTAACAGGAGGATAATATTCAGTAGGTTATGTGTTTTCTAATGATACCTCACAAGCCATACTGGGTACAAAATTGATCATAATTTTCTAGAAGAGTGAACACAGGGGTACAGATTGACACAGTGTCTGTGTGTGTGTTCCCAGCAGATATGTGGGTATTTCAATCCCTCATAAGCACAATGTTTGGCATCTTCAAGGACCTGGGGAACTGGTCCTGGGAATTCACTAGTTTAGCAAGTGTGAGACTGCATGAAATTGTGAGACACTTTGGTATTAATAATAAAATAATATAATCTGATAAAATTGCAATGAATCATGCTAGGTATGCCATGTAAAGTGTCAGTGAAAATGTTATGATTTGCCAAGTATGATAATTTTGTTTCTATGTTTCTATCACCTTTGTATTGTGAGTTACAGATATGTAAGGTATATCTGTATTTCCAGACTTGTGCAGTTTTTCTGGGTGACACCCCCAGACATATTGGCATCAACATTGCCTAGCATGTTTGATGGCCCATTGAGGGTCATCAGCTGTACAATGAACCTATGGACCAAGGGGATACACCTATTGAGTCAGCAAGACATGCCGGGGTTTGCCTGTGTAATGAAACCTCCAAAGCTTTTCCATGCCATGTGCTGTGAAGCTTGTGTTTGGGACACAGGAAGTACAAGCCACATGGCAAAAGGAATATAAAGCGCAGCTGCATCATCTCCATCTTGTCTTCAATCCCCCTTCCTACCTCTGGAGCAACTTCTCTACAAACTGAACCCTGGAACAAAGGACTGAATGACCCATCCAAGCTGTGGATGCGTTCCAGACAGACTTTCAAGCCAGCAACTCACCAATACTGCTAAGAACCTGATATATCCATTTTGGAATGTATCTGACTGCTTTTCCATTTAAATTCTTTCTGTCTTTCTTTCTTTTAAACCTTTAGTTTAGATGCTAAAGAATTGTCTGGAAGGATGGAATTTAACTTCATTCTTTCATTTGTTCTTTCTTCTAAACATTTAGTTTAATTGCTAAAGGATTGGCTGGCAGCATGGTATTTTGGATGAGATCCAAACCTGGGTAATGTGGCTAACCTTCTACCCACCCACTTCCTGGATCCAATTAGGATCACTCTCCTGCTGCCCTCTGGCCATGCTGTATCACAGTGAGCAGAGTTTTTAAATAACCTCTCACTGTACGGGACCTAGTTGCTGATTAGGAGTCAGAGAACTGTCATGCAATAAAGGGGGCCGTGTGATTTCTTTTTTCAGAGTCTCGTTAACCAGTGTGTGGGATCAGAAGCACAGTTTGTGACTGGTCAGTGAGTTTAACTTCAGTGTTAACCACCAGTATGGGGAGCATCTGCTCTCCCTTTTTCAGCCTGCTCTGACCTTGGCATTTTCAGTGAGGACTGCCCCAGGCACACTAGGTCACACTAAGCACTGAAGATAAATTAACAGAATGTTTTTGATGATCAAGTTGTATGAAATCAACTGAACTCCTTTGTTTTCTTTCATCTGAGCGGAGTTTCTGGTTTTCCAACGTGATATGATCTCCCAGCTGGAACAAGGGGAAGAGCCATGGGTCCCAGAGCTCCAGGGTTCAGAGGAAAGAGAGATCCTGAGATCTCCCCGCACAGATGAGGAAACATTAAACCAACTCAGAATCTGTAAGTGCCTGAAGGAAACATCTAGGATGCCCTACAAAGCTCTTGGGAAGTCTCTCAGTTCATTATTGTCCATAGCAGGGGTCGCATCCGCAGGGTAAATATAGCTCAAGGCTTCCTATAGATGCTAGCAGACACCGGGCAGTAGCTTTCTCCCTTCCCCCTGTGAAGTTGGATGGGATGTGAAGGCTGAATTGATCCCCTCCTCTCTCCTGTTGGGGGGAGCTGAGTTCCTGATTTTTATTTGTCCTCTCTCCAGCACTTGTTTTGGTTTGGCCTTCCCCTTTCCATCCCTGTTTGAGGTTTCTGTCTCTATCACAGCAGGTGATGCAATGACGTGTGAGGTTCAGCACAGACCAGAAAAAGAGCAGGGAAACCAGCCAGGGGAGAAAATGGATAAATTTATTTCCTGTCAGGGAACTCAGAAGGGCCTTAAGGAAACCAGAATACAGCAGGAAATCTGCAGGGAAAAGCAAAAAAAATACATGTGCTGAGTGTGGGAAAAACTTCACTTACAGATCAGGCCTTTCTCAACATCAGAGAATCCACACAGGGGAGAGGCCCTGTGAATGCAATGAGTGCGGGAAAACTTTCAGTCGCAGCTCGCACCTTATTGGGCATCAGAGAATCCACACAGGGAAGAGATCCTATCATAGAATCCTAGCTTATAAGGGTTGGAAAGGACCTCAAGAGATCATCTAGTCCAACCCCCTGCTCAAAGCAGGACCAATTCCCAAATGGTTCCCTCAAGGATTGAACTTACAACCCTGGGTTTAGTAGGCCAATGCTCAAACCACTGAGCTATCCTCTCCCTCCTGAATGCAGTGAGTGCGGGAAAACTTTCAGTCGCAGCTCACACCTTATTCGGCATCAGAGAATCCACACACAGGAGGGGTCCTATGAATGCAGTGAGTGCGGGAAAACCTTCAATCGCAGCTCTCACCTTATTCAGCATCAGAGAATCCACACGAGCAAGAAGCCCCGCGAATGCCGTCAGCAGGCCTGCACAACTCGTAAAGTGGTGATGTAGAGAAATCTCTGTATTAACTATCTCTATAAATCTTTATAACGTTGCATTGTGTTATTTTGTATTAAGTATCTTTATCTTTATGACATTGCATCCGGCATGATGTTATTTTGTAATTCATATGACTTGGCATTGTGCCTCTCTATTTTCATACAACTTTGTATTAGATCCCTATATAGAGAATTGGTAGAAAACTTTGTATCAAATGTTATAGCCCCTAAGGATAGTATAGTTAAAGTAAAAGAAAACATGTGCCTTTTTGCTAGAAGTAGAATAAGATCTTCCCCCGCACTCTGTAATCAATTGCTCTATTGACTGAATGAGGTGTGAATGAGTGAGGCTTGGAAGACACCCACCTCCAGACAGCTACAACAGTTGAAGAGGGAATGGGAGCCAGAGCAAAGGACAATACAACTTGTCAAGTGGGCCCAATAAAGAAGAGCAGACATATTGATGGCCTCAGGGATTAGAAGCAAGCACCTTCTTTAGAAAACACCCTCTTTGAGCAGCATTGGGACAACACCCAGAGAAAAGCAGCACAAAGACCAACGGACGCAGACCCAGATTTTGAATCTGGTCTAGATTTGCATAAGAGGGAAGCTGCTATAAATGCGAGGTGTCTTGCAGAAGGACCCCGGATCTCGTCTTGTCACCATCGGACCATCGATTTGGATCGGTAGAAGTCCGGCTCCACCCCTCCCCCATCTAACTCACCTGGCCAGTGCAGTTAAGGGGAGCAACTAGTTGGTAACAACAGCAAGACGGAGTGTGTTTATGTCTGTGTGTGTGCGTGAATGCATGACTGTGATATATATCTCATGTGCATATCATAGAGTATTAATTGATACCTGTATTACTAATAAATGTGGCATTTTGCCTTAATCCCCCTGAAAAGTTCCTGTACAGTACTTTGAGTAAAACAGCGAGGGCCACAATACTCCAAAGAAAACAGCTGAGGACCGAAACCCCCCGGCCCTGCGGAAACACCCCCCACTCAGGACCTCCCAGCCTGGCGGAAACACCCCGCCCAGCCCTGCAGAAACAAACCCTCCTTCCCCAGCGCCGCCCCACCAAAACAGCTGTGGGTCAAAAAGGAAGGTTGGTGGTGGGGAGGTGTTACTTGATGTTAAATCAACCAGGGACTCCCAGCCAAAGAGGTGGCTGGGAGCCCTCAGGGTCAAATTAAAGGGCCTGGGGCTCTGACGACTGGGGGAACCCGGAGCTTTTCAGGGCTGGGGCAGGGATTTAAAGGTCCCAGAGCTCCTGCTGCTGAGGGGAGCCTGAGCCCTTGAAATCCCAGCCTCACTCCATCCCCTGGAGCTGCCGCCAGGATTCAAAGGGCTCTGTGCTGCCTGCAGCCACAGGGATCCCTGAGCCCTTTAAATCTCAGCTGCTGCCGGGATTCAAAGGGCTCTGGGCTGCCCGTGGCGGTGGGGAGACCTGAGACCTTTAAACCTCAGCTGCGGCCGGGAATCTCTGCGAGCAGCCCAGAGCCCTTTGAATCCCGGCCGTGGCTGGCAGGCCGGCTTTAGGAAGTGCGGGGCCCCGCAGGGATGACTGGGGAAAAAAAAGCCTTTCAGTTCTTAACAACCGGTTCCCTATAAAAAGTTCTGCCACAGTATGTATTTTTTGTACCAGTAGGGTTACCATACGTCCGTATTTTCCTCCCAGATGGCGATTTAAGAACCAAAAAGCCTGACATGTCCGGGAAAGTACAGATGTATGTTAACCCTACCTAAAAGTTCTTTTTTAAAAAGATGGGTCTGAACTAGAAATGAGCTCTGCCACTCCCTTAGGGTGTGCTAGGGTGCACATGTGTGGGTCCCAGCTGCTCCCTGCCCATCTCATTGAAGCAGGTGTGCAGGGTTACTTCCCTCGGAACTGCAGGGCACCAGTGAACATGGGGCTGGCTGGAGGTGGGGGAGGGGGAGGATGCGAGAGGTAGGGTCTGGCTGCAGGCTGGGCAAGGGGTGTGGGGCAGGCTGGAGACAAGAGGTGTGGGGTGGGCTGGCTGGCTTCAGGCAGGGCCACAGGGAGGGTGCTGCATGGGTTGGCAGGGCTGGAGACAAAGGAGTGTGGGACTGGCTGGCTTCAGGCAGCGGGGTGCGGCAGGGGTTGGCTGGAGACGGGTTGGTGCAGGGCTGAAGGCAAGGCAGGGGGTACGGGGTTGGCTGGAGACAGGGCAGGGGGTGCAGGGCTGGTGCGGGCAGGGCAGGCAGTGTGGCAGGGGCTGGCTGGAGACAGGGAAGGGGGTGCAGGGCTGGCTGGAGACAGGGGTTGGTGCAGGGCTGAAGGCAAGGCAGGGGGTGTGGGGCTGGCTGGAGATGGGCAGGCTGCAGGCAGGAACTGGTGCAAGCAGGGCAGGAGGTGCGGGGCTGGTGCGGGCAGGGGGTGCAGCAGGGGCTGGCTGGGGATGGGCTGGCTGCAGGCAGGGCAGGGGGTGCAGGTACAGGGGGTACAGCCCATCCTCTATGGTGAGTGCCTCCTTCTCCTCCTCCTCCTCCCCCCTCTCCCACTAGGGTAGCAGCAGCAGCCTGGGGCTTGGGGGCTATTTCAAGGGCCCGAGGCGCCCCTGCTTCCACTGCCCCAGCTCTGTAAATAGCCGCGGGAACCCTGGGGAAGCGGCGGGGCTCCAGTGGCTATTTAAAGGGCCGGGGAGGTAGAAGCAATGGGAGTCCTGGACTTTTTAAATAGCCCCCAGAGCCCCGCAGCCATACCCCAGGGCTCCAGCAGCAGGGCTCTAGTGGCAATTTAAAGGGCCTGGGCTTCCAGCCCCTGCTGGGAGCCCCAGGCCTTTTAAATTGCCCCCTGGGGAAACTGGGCCACCCTGGTACAGCGCACTGGCTTTTGCTGGTACTGGGGCTTGGGTGCGGGGTCCTCTTAGGAGCGAGGCCGATTCAAGGGAATTGGTTAAATTGGCCTAAAGCCGGCCCTGGTGGCTGGGATTTAAAGAGCTCTGAGCTCCCCGCCCGCCTGCCCAGAGCCCTATAAATCCTGGCTGCGGCTGAGATTTAAAGAGCTCTGGGCTCCCTGCGGCTGCGGGCAGCTCAGAACCTTTTGAATCCCGGCCGCGGCTGAACTTTAAAGGGGTTTGGATTCCCCGCGGCTACGGGCAGCCCAGAGCCCTTTGATTCCCGGCTGCGGGACGCACAGTGAGACTTCACGGGCCGCACGTTGCCCGTGGGCCGTATGTTGTACAGGCCTGGCATGGAGGGGCAAAATAGGTAAGAAATTTCCGTGGCCTGTCACTAGCAAATAGTAGCCACCATGGATCCTGCCAGAGGTGGCTACATCTTAGCACTGTGGGAAGCAACCCTTCACAGAGACCATTTGTCTTGTGGTTTGGGATACTTCTCAAGACATGCTGCACTCAGAGTGACCCCCTCATCCTGTGCCAGCTGGAGAAAAGAAAAGGGGCCAGCCAACTCTCCCACTACCAGCTGCGAACCACTGATCCCCAAACAGGGGGAGGCCTCTGGCTTTGATGTGTATTAAATATCAGGCTGGTCTCTTTCTTTGGCAAATATCTAACAGAGCTAAAAGAGGGAACAAATGATCCTCAAAGGAGAGGGGAAAGACAATCACTGGGAAATGTAATCCCCTGCAACATCCAGAATGGAGAGCGACTCAGGGCAACAGGTTCCCCCGAAGGAAGAAGTTTTTGGGATTTAGAAACATAAGGAACAGCACAAAACTTGAGAGGATTGTTAATTGACATTTGATAATGACACAGAGGGAAAACCTGAGCTTTCAGATCAGTGTTCAGAAATGAAAGACAAAGGGTGGAAATCAGAGATTTTGGATCCATTTTGCAAATTATAGAGAGGAAAGTGGAAAATCAGAGGGATTTTATATCAGTTGTTGATAGGAGGTAAAATCTGAGTGTTTCACATGAATACTTGATAAATGAATAAAGAGGAAATGGGCAACATTTGCAAACATTTTGTGTTCAATAATCTGAGAAAAGGTGTAAATCTGAGATTTTCTTATTATTTTATAATTAGAGACAGGAAAATCTCAGGGCATATTCAATTAGAAATAGACAACTAGAGAGAAGTGGGGCAAATGTTTAGGTTATTTTATTTGAATCTTTGAGATTTGCAAAGAAATTGTGTCACAAACTGCATATTTGATAACATGAGAGGAAAACACCAAGATCTGAGGGGAGAGAGTCACTTTCCTGTCAGGGCCCAGTGCTCCCTCCCCCTCCCCCTCCGGGGTCTCTCACTCACTGGGGGCTCCAGGCGGGGCTGGTGCGGTCAGAGCCTGGGGCTGCCTAGGGGGCAGGTCCCAGCTGGAGAAAGCCCCCCCCACCCCGGCCAGGATAGGAATGTGCTACTGGTAGCAGCCTGGGGCTGGACCCTCTCTATGGGGGACACTTGCTCCCCCCTCCCCTTCCTGGCCCTTCCCACGCCCTGTTGCCAGCAGAGAGTGGCCCCCCCAGCCCAACCCCGAGGTGTCCCTGTCTCAGGCCCCCCCCAGCCTCTGCCCAGTTCAGAAATCACTCGGGGGAACCATTTCCCACCTACACAAGGACAAATCACTGCAGGTGAAAATGGGGGGAAACACCCCAAACCTGAGATCTGAACTGGCCATTGGCAAAGGGGAGAGAAAATGGGGCACAATGGGGGGAGGGGAACAGGGAACTTCTCAGGGGTTTGAGGGAAGGGGGTGTCAGCCTGGATGTTGCTTGTTGCTCTCTAGGGAGAAAGGGGGCAGGACAGGAGAGGAGGGGGGTCTCCACGGAGGGGGCAGTGGTAATTCCGAGGGGATCTCAGCCCTCCCTTTTTCTCCCCGCTCCTCAGGGGTCACCTGCTCTTCTCCCCTCGCCCCCCGGCCATGTCCCGGCTGCACAGACATTTTCCATCCATCCCTTTCCCAGGTCTCCCCCCTCCGCAGCCCCTGCCCGACCCCACGCAGGGGCTGCTAGGTGTAATGCATGTTCAGTAGGGATTTCTCCCCTACTAATGCTGGGGTGTCCTTCTCCTATAGGTTAGTCTACTAATGATCTCATCTTGGTGCCATGTGTGTCAGTTCATTGCCATGGCACTCGTGTGCTTAGACATCTGAGGATGCTCTATAGAAAAGCTCCTTGAGTGAGGTGATCCACAGGGAGTAGCTCAAAGCTCCAAAGTGCCTGGCCAGGGGCAGGACATTGGCACAGCAAGGGCGGGGTGTGGCAGTGACATCACAAAGGCCTTTTGCAGGACCTCACACTATTGGTCAAAGACTATTGGTGAGCAGGTGGTGACCTCACAGAGAGATCCTGACATCAGTCAGGGGCCAGGGGCTAGGGAAACCTCAGAGACCCCTGTGGCTTTGCTTCAGCAAGTCTCCTTCTCCAGGTCTCTGTCTGAGGACTGAGAGAGTATTCGGGTTCACGGACGTGAGCGCCAGGAGAAACCTCTTTCCAGTTTTCTCCTTCCCTTGTAGTGATTTTACTAGAAAACAGCCGTCCCTCTTTAGAAGGTAAGAGCCTCCTGGAGGTGTGAAACCTGTTCAGTCTGATCCATCTGGTGAGAGTTGAATTCTAGGCATGGAAAACATGAGCTTAAGGAGGCAGAATTTTATTCCGCACCTGGGATTTTGTCCCTTAGAATCATGGGGACATTAGGGTTTGTCCTTTGTGTTTCACCTTTTCCTCCATCCACCTGTCCCTCCCTCCTTTCTCTTCATCTCTTCTTTTGTCCTTTCTCCTGTTCCCCTCCCAACACCAGGACGAGTGTGTGCGTGTGTGTTGCGGGGGAGTGCTCTGCAGCTCTCACTGTGGGAGTTCCACCCAAAAATGTGAGGCTGAAATAGTGCTCAGGCAGTCAGGGCTGGATTAACCTTTTGTTGGCCCTGGCACCAAACATATTTGTGGGCCCCAGTGTAGTCACTGTGGGCTCCGAGTGTGGGCCTGGTGGGGCAGTGCCATTGGTGCCTTCGTATACCCGGTACTGAACCTCAGAGACATTTTTCATTTTGATCACACACCTCTCCATGACTATATGCATTGCCATACACAGCTCCCTCAGCCCGCGGGTTTTCTTATTGAGCTGTACACCCATGTGGGTTTACCAGTGTCCACAGTGAGCAGAACTTTCATAGTGACCAAGGAAACTCCCCACAGATTTATCTCTTTCCTCATTCAGACCTTCTCTAGCCACTGTCTCCAGTACCCCCCCATGTCACCAGTCACTGCATGTGGTCCTAGTCTCAGCTCAAAGTCCTAAAGCCAGCAGACACCTGATCAGTTCTGACAGATCCCTCCCTCAGCCCCCATCCTGCCATGTGAGCAAGCCACCTGCAAACACCATTTCCCCAAAGTGAGGACTTAGCCCTTGGGAATCTGAAGACACCAGCGTCTCTCCCTCTGCTCCCATCTACATGCTAGTCTGCTACCTGGTCACCACCACCTCTCCCCATACTTGTTTCCTTTCTACTTTGGACATGCTCCCAACCAGCTGGAAGCTCCCTCTGCAAGCCTGACCTGCTCCCGCCTTCCCTGCTCCCCCGACATTCCTTTCCTACTGGTGACCTCTGTTCCTTGAGGTTAACTCCAGTGTCTTTAGGAGCTCTAGCTTAATGGCCCCAGGAGTCATAGAGCCACTTGTAGTTTCTCTAGCTACAGCCATGGGGCAACTGCCAGAGGCCAGCCTTAGACAGCTGCAGCTACTAGCCGCAGGAGCGGAGGCAATGCCAAGGCTGAGCATGCTTGAACCTTGCAAGGGCAGCACTAGGGACTCTAAATCCTCAGCACTGGCCCTAGGCAGCTGCAGACTCTGGAGTTAGGCACTTTCCTCCTCTAGGTTCCTGCATGGTTACAGAACTGCAGTAAAGTGGAACAATTATCAGCTTCTGTGATTGGAAGATGTCTGGATCCATCTAATAAGACCGTCCTACATAAATGAGGAAAGTTGAGGTGCCTTTATTATTCTTTTGTTCCATTCTTTGTTTCTATGGGGAATTTGCCAGTGCAATATCACTGTCTTCCTTTTAAACAAACAAAACTAAAAAAAAAAGTGTAATGGCTGTTGAAAATAGCAATTCCAGCCCTCGTTAGCACTGTGAAGACCCCAACGTTTGTTGCTCAATTTTCTCCTACTTTTTCTACAGTAAATGACAGTGGATCAGCATATTTGATTTGGGAGAAATGAAGTAACAGCTGCCCAAATTGAGCTTGAGCACTCCTGATTTTGAGGTGTTCAGATCTGGAAGGCAGGGGCTAGATTCCCTTTATGAATATTAGATACATCTGGAAAGGAAAAGTCAATTTCTATTTTCATGGCTCAGAAGTGGAAATCCTCCTGTCCTGTATCTGAAGCTGTCCAGGTCCAGTAGAGCCTCCCCTTCCTTACTTACCATTTTACCTTCTGGTGGGATCCACATACCTCCCTTGCCCAGCTTCAGATAGAGAGGGGCCCTGTCCAGTTAGTCCACCCAGTTCCATCTTTGGGGGCTGCCAGGCGAGGTCACACCAGCATCCCTAAGCCTGTCTGGGGAAGTCTTCTGAGGGTGCTACCTGGGCCAAAGCCTTCTACTCCTTGGTCACACCTCTTCCCTATTCACAGGTGGCACCCCCTTCTAGCAGCCAGCCCCCCAGCCACAGCAAGCTGCAGCACATGGAGTCTCACAGCTTCCCCCCTCCCTTTCCTGTTGATAGCAGCCAAGGGAATGCTGGGAAATGTTCCTTCTCTGCTCCAAGGCAGGGAGCTGGTCAAGGAACTACAGCTCCCAGGGCCCTATGGGGTCTCAGCTCCCCTACTGAATATCCAGGCTGCTCTGAGGCTCCCTTTCTGCAGAGGGGAGGAAGTTACTGTTACAGGTCCCTTCAGAGCTTGGGCCTAGCACTATGGCACCATGTCAAATCCAGTACTGCTCCCAACTCTATCCAGCTCTGCTGCTGGCAGGATCCCTTCCCATTCTTTTTGTTTCCTGTCTCCCCTCCAAGGAGAAGCTCTGCATTGTTCCTGTGTGGGGAATTGAACCCAGGCTGTCTGGGTGAAAGCCAAGAATCCTAACCACTAGACCACATGGGACTTCCATAACACGTTTACATGTTCATATTCAATAACACAATTAAACGTAGCCATTCAAAGTAGCCATTTAAAAGAAGCCATTCAAAAAACTTCAAAAACAGACTTCAAAGAGAAATTGCAGAGTTACAACTGATCTGCAAACTTAACACCATTAATTTGAGCTTGAAGAGGGACTGGGGGTGACTGGCTCACTACAAAAGCAATTTTCCCTCTCTTGGTATTGACACCTCCCTGTCAATTACTTGGAGAGAGCCACATCCACCCTGACTGAATTAGCCTTCAACACTGGTTCTCCCCTTGTATGGTAACTCCCTTTACATCATGTTCCAATATATATTTATGCCTCTATCTGCAATTTTCACTCCATGCATCTGAAGAAGAGGGCTTTTTACCCACGAATGCTTGTGTCCAAATAAATCTGTTAGTTCTTAAGGTGTCACCGGACTCCTCGTTGTTTTTGTGAAATAAAAGCAAAATGCACTCTAAGCTGATCTTAACCCTTTCAATGTCCCTTACAAACTTAGATGCTTCTCACCACAGGCCGGCTGGTGGCTTTTCAGCCAGGCTCTCCCCTTTCGTCAGCGCTTCAGTTGCTTGGTGTGGGGGTGTCTGTAGATGTAGGTGGACGAGAGAGACAAAGCATGGCAAATGTCTCTGCTTTTATCATGTCCTTTCTTCCCTCTTGGCTTTGCTCCCCCTTCAGAGTCAGGTGAGCATCACTGCGTCTCTCCAAGCAAGTCTGAGCAATTCCCCTGGGGTGTCCTCTTGCAGGTAAGTGATTGCACTGTAGCTCCCTTGCTGAACAATGGCTGTTGATGGGTTGTTTGACACCCTGTCCGGGTGTTGGTTACTTTCCTTGCTGTTGTCACTGGGGAGCTAATATTTGGCTGACTCCCCCACCTTACAGCATAGTGATAACCACACTGCACAATTCTCATAACTTCATATGCATGAATGGTAAACATCTATGGGTAGAGAAATGACTTTCAGCAGATCATATCCTTTCCCCTGATACCTTACAAGGCATGCTCTGTATATAAGATCACGATTATATGAAAATGAGGAATATGGGGGTTACAGCACACTCCCCCAAAGGTACAGAATGTCACACTGAGATTCTATTTTCATTTGTTATGTAACAGCATTAAAGAGATCCAGTGACTGACCAATGGCATTTTCAAGTGCTAAAATGGCAAGCGCTGTTGGTCTCTCATTGGCCATCAGCGACTGAAGATACGGTTTAATGAGCCAGAGCTTCAAGGCGAGGGTGGCTCTGTCCACTGCCTTCCGTTGCGCTGCTGGGCACCAAGTCCCTGGCGGTCAATATGTGAAGCTGGGAGAAGAGAGTGGGGTGGCAAGCGGTGGTAGAACTTTTGCCACCAGGGTCTAGCTGTCTAACTTCCTCTTCGTACTGCTGGGCCCCCGTTGCCTTCAGGTAACACAGGAACTAAGGCAGGAATAGGGTGAGGAAGCAAGTAAAGCCGAGCAAGGAAGGCAAAAGTTAATCTTATCTTCATGGGCAGCTCGCAATGACGTCCTTTTTCTGTGCCACAGCTGACAACAACATCCCAGACAGAAAAGTAACAGGCCAAAAAGAAACCTAGCAGCTGCTGAAACAGTTCAGTTGGGAGCGTGCTAGACTAACAGGCTCTTCTATCCTCCTTTATGCACGGGCGGGATGTTTTCTGAGAGTGCAGCAGTTCCTTTAACTGCCACGAGTCCCTCATTTCAGGCTATGCAGCAGGAAAAGACAGCATGGGCTTCTGCACCGAGTTGGCCCACCTGACCTTTCATTCTTCTCTTGCTCTTTGTCAGCAAGGAGAAGAAAAAGAAGCTCTCCCTCAAGCTGGAGTCACACGGGCGAGGTAAGGACGACTTCCTGAGTGCTGGCTCCAGTCCTCTGCCCTGCCAGCTGACCTATCGAGGGGCTACCACCACATTCTCTAGATTTGTCCATCGGTCTGTGCCAGAGTGAGCAACAACCCAGTAGGTGGAGTTTCTGTAGTGTAGTGGTTATCACATTTGCCTAACACGCAAAAGGTCCCTGGTTCAAAACCAGGCAGAAACATGCTGGCTTCCTTTTCCCAGATCCCCTTGTTATTCAGAAAGGGCACTCCTCCTATTGGCCTGTCCCTGGGATAACTCCAACCCCTGCATGACAGAGGATGCTGACAGCAGTGGAGAAAGCACCTTGGTGTCAGGCTGGAGAACCTAGAGTAGTTAGGCCAGTCACCATTTGGAGGCTTGTGGCTTGGCCACCTCTGCTGTTGGAGGTTGGCCTATAGAGGCTCTCACTTCCTGCTGGGCTCCTTTGCGTGACTGGCCAAAGGAGGAAGTGAGGCAGGAATGGGGCAATAGAGGAAAGTTGAGCTGAGGAAGGCAGGGAAGAAGCTGTGCGGCTAAGTGGGGTTAGTAGAGCACCACCCTTCATTCTGCAAAGCCTGGGGAGGTGTGGTTGGCTGCTGGGAGGTAGAATCCTGTGCCTGCCTCTTGGCTTCCCAGGAGTGGCTACTTGCAGCCCAGGAGAAGAAGGGAGGTTCTGGGTGAAAGGAAAACAAGCAAAGCTGAGTCCAAGTGGAGAATGGCGGCTCCTTTATGGCCAACCTGGGGGCATGACTGATGGTTTTAGAGGTGGAGGCTGGGCTGGCTGTGAGCAACTGGGATCCAGGAAACCCCCACCTGCCCTTCTGAGGGCTGAACCCATGGAGGTGCGGTTGGCTGCTGAGAGACAGACCCCTGTGGCTGCCTGTTGGCATCCCAGGGATGGCTACTTGCAGCCCAGGAGAAGCGGGGTTCTGGGGGGAAGGAAAAGCAGCAATGGTGAGGCTGAGTGGGCTCCTTTCTGGCCGAGATGGTGGACTGTGGTGAGTCTGGGAGTTGCCTGTAAGCCATAAGTGGACGTAGTGCAGTGAAAACTGCTGCTCCATTCTGGCCGACCTGGGGGCGCCATGGATGACTTGGGAGTGGGGGCAGGGCGCTGGCTGTGAGCAAATGGGATCCAGGAAGCCCCAGCCTGCCCCTCCAGGGGCCGAGTCTTCTTCTCTCCTGCCATGGGGAGCCCGACCTTAAGCCTGCCCAGCATGTGCAGCAGCTCGAGCATTAAGCCTTCCTGTGTGCATAACTGAACTACGCCCTAGTGTAATAAGGTGTAAAGTTTAGATTGTGAATTTATCTTTAATTTCCATGGTAATTTACTTTGATCTTTTATTCCTACCACTTATAATCCTTAAAACTCCATCTTTCTGTAGTTAATAAATCTGTTTTATGCTCTACTTAAACTGGTGTATTTTGCTTGAAGTTCTTGGGAAATCTCAGCTCCATTACAAGGCTGGTTCATGTACTATTCACAGTGAGGGAGGGGTGGACCCTGTGTAATAAACTCACACTGATCAGGCTTCTGATTAAGGCAAGATGGTATGATCCAGGGGTGCAAGGCTGCAGAGCTGTAGGGGGGGCGACTTTCTATCATTAGTGTTATGAGTGGCTGCAGAAGCATTCATGTAATTCAGTTGGCTGTGTCCCTACCTACGGATGTCTGTGTAAGTGCAATATCTGCCAGAGATTCACAGCTTGTCTCAGCATCACATGTGTGAGAGGGAGCCCAGGTGGTGGGACAAAGGGCTCAGGGGTCCCACTGTTCAGTTGCATCCCATAGATCCCATCACAGACTTTCAACAACCACAGCGGGTGCTCACTGAGACAGAGAGAGAGATGCCAAAATAGTGATATCCAGTGCCAGCAGACATCAAACTATCAGAAATTCTGTGAACAGAGAAGACCCTGCTAGTGGAAAATGGCTTGTGAGGTATCATTAGAAAATGCATAACCTACTGAATATTATCCTCCTGTTAAAATGTGTAGTAACACTGTATGTAAAATTGTGAGATTTTACAGTATGATATTACTGAAAAAGTTACAGTTCTGGGGAACACCCACAGACCAGTTCCTCAGAGACAGCAAGGCAAACAGCTGGTCAAACAGCCATTCTCCTGCAGGGGGAAGGTGTGAAGACATTAAGGGCTGGTCTACACTACGGGGGGAAATCGATCTTAGATACGCAAATTCAGCTACGTGAATAACGTAACTGAAGTCGAATATCTAAGATCGGATTACTCACCCATCCTCACCGCGCGGGATCGATGTCCGCGGCTCCCCCTGTCAAATCAGCAACTCCGTTGGGGTTGGTGTTGTTCCGGAATCGATATAAGCGCGCTCGGGGATCGATATATGGCGTCTAGATGAGACGCCATATATCGATCCCCGAGCAATCGATTTTAACCCGCCGATACGGTGGGTAGTCTAGATGTAGCCTTACATTCCATCACAGGGACCTATTGAGGCTGTTGTGGAAAACGACCACAGGATTAATATTTGAATCAGCTCAGCCTGAGGCTCTTTTCTTGGTTACAAGCACGCAGGGGGCGACAGCTATTGGAATACTGTTCCTGAGCTAAAAATCACACAAGCCTTTTACAGCTTAAAACCACAAACAATGACACATACGTTGCACGTTAATTTCCTTATTTGGAATATACTGCAAAATATGATGCAGGTCAAAAGCAAGCTGAACAATCAGTTTTCCATATTTGGCCTTTCCTGTTATTTTTATTACACCTGGTGATATGGGAGCAAGACTCTCCATGTCTCAAGAAATGTCACTACCAACCTAGGCCATTTTCACATGCTGGGGTGCAATCCAGATCGGCGAGGAGTTGTGTCATCTGTAATCCTGGGTGAGATTCAGTGTTCTGCTGCTGGAGCTCCCCTGTCTGGATACTCCCAGCCAGCGTTCAAGGACGCACTGAGTGTCTGTATGATAAGTAACCCTGGACTGGCAGCTCTGACTCCAGCCGCCTGCTTGTTACACCCCAAGCACATTCTGGTTTGGGTAGAGAAGGCTCAGGGTTTGAGAGAAGGCTGGGGGTAGGAAGCTTCTGTTCATTATGCTGGACCTAACCCCAGTTTTACTTGAGTAAAGAGGAGATATTTGACATTGTGTGATGCTGCTCCTGTGCTCTGTTCCCAAAGTGTTCTGCAGCAGAGGAGGGTCTCTGGTAGTATGTATGTTACTGGCCTATTGGGGTGATGCTGAAACAGGACAGGGTACAGATGGCATTGTGGGGGTGGCATGAACCTTCACTCTTCATTTCCCCTTCCAAGAACAGAAGGGACAGGAATCCTTACCCAGCAAGACCATCGTCTCATAGTTCCCCTGCATGACATCTCTGTAGAGGGCTCTCTGAGTGGGGTCCAGCAGAGTCCCCTCTTCCCTGGAGAAATACACAGCCACCTCCTCGAAGGTCACCGGCCCCTGAAAGAGCAGGAGTCCAATACTCAGTACCTGCTGACCCACTCACAACCCCACTATTCACGGAACAGCAGCACCAGGGAAATGGAAGCTCCGGGAGGCACATGTTAACAGAGTCCCACCCCACCTTGCTTACAGCAGCCAGGAGGCATCAGAGGGTAGAAAGAGAGAACCTTTGTGTCTCCCATCTGACAGACAGAAGCAGGGTCTTCACATTTATCACATAGCTACTAGCCAGAGCTTAATATAGGAGATGGGGCTGTCTCTGGACCCTGATAGTGGCTCCCTGGTAGGAATCCAAGCACTCTCCAAATAAAATATATGGAAGAAAGGGGAAGTCAATCATAAAGAATAGAAGTTAGAAGGTCAGAATTGTAGTGCCCATTAACAAAGGTTTAGAGAAAATAGAGCCTATCAAACTAACGGGATATCCTTATTGGATGAGATCAAAAGTTTGGTTGCAGCTAATAGTATTGATGTAATATACCTAAACTTCCGTAAGGGACATGACTTGATTAGCACAATATTTTTACTAAAAAAAACTAGAATGATACAAAATAAACACGGCATACATTAAATAGATTAAAAACTCTGATAGTAAATGGGGAACCATGATCGAGTGGATTTCTTTCTAGCAGGTTCCTGCAGGGATTGGTTCTTGGCCCTGTGCTATTTAACATTCTTATCCATGACTTAGAAGAGAGTACAAAATCATCACTGATAAAGTTTACAGTTGCCACAAAGATTGGGGTTGGTGGTAATTAATGAAATGTCAGTAGATTCAGGCTCCATCGCTGAGAGTCTGGGAAGTTGTCCCAGCCCTGGCTGGAGGGTTATTTCCTGTTCCACAAAGAGGGGAAGTTCCATTCCCAACTCCTGTGCCTTGAAATTAGGACCTATCTGACACTACACCCCCATATTCATCATAGTGGTATGATTATAATATGATTAGGACATAATTATGATCTATTTTGTAGAAGATGCATCATGTGTGGTGTCACTGGAAAAGTTCTGATTTGCTGAATATGATTATCCTATTTGTGTGCACATATCATGTTCGTATCTGAAGTTATGGATATTGACTCTGTATCTGTATTTCAAATGTGCTTACTCTGGGTAACACCCACAATGAGCCTTTCAGGTACAACAATGAAGAAGCCAGACAGTGCTGATGGCTCAACAAAGACAATGGACTGTGGAAGAGCTTAGCCTTCCTGTGAATGTTTCAGCCAGCCTATGAGTCATGGCTACTATGACTCAGCAGGGCCTGTGACCAGACCACATGACACTAAACTCCATTTTAGTACCTGTATTTTTCCACAAACTGGACTAGGAACTGAGTTTGGAACAAAAGGTTCCCACCATATGGAAAAGCTACATAAGGTGGGGTGTGACATCATCTCTTGGCCTCATTCTCCACACAAGAGAACTTCTGGAAACACCTGAGAAACAAAAACGGATGTGGGGGAAGTGCTGCTCCCAGGATCAAGAGATTTCTAGCTTGTGTATGGAAACTTGGGGGACTGCTTGTACCATCAGTCAGGGTGAGAAATTGCTAATTCAAATTCTATCCATCTAGTATGTTAGGCTTAGTCTGAGTTTTGGTTATTTGCTAAATAATCTGCTTTGATCTGTTTGTTATCACTTATAATCACTTAATCTATCTTTCTGCAGTTAATAAACTTGTTTGATGCTTTATCTTAACCAGCGTATTTTGAGTGAAGTGTCTGGGGAAAATCTCAGCTTGTTGTGCACATCTGTCCCATATCGAGGGGAAGGGGAACTACATTAATGAGCTTGTATTATAGAGATCCCTGTGCACTATAAGATGGTATCATTCTGGATTTATACTACAGCAAGTGTGCAAGGTTGGGGAGTGGGAAATTGGCTCTTGTCTTCTATCTGTCCTTGAGTGGCTTAGGTAACGCACTCAGGTAGCTTAGTTGGCTGCATGGCGCCACCTGCTGTTGTGTTGGGTGATAACAGGCCCTGGAGAGGCTGGCGAAATCTCCAGCAAAGCAGTGTGAGAAGGGCCAGCCCAGCGTGAGGGTTAGAGGACACAGCAGTTCCCAGAAGCTCCACAAACTGCCTCCTGGGGGTGACAACCCATCACGCCCTACACTACACAAGTCTCAGCAGGTTTGTCACATGCTGTCCCCTCCCTTTCTCCACCCGAGATATTTCCTGCTTCCCACCACCTCTAGCAATTCCCACCCTCTTATGCATTTACTGCTCCTCAACCTCCAAGCAGAGCCCGCCACCCTGATAATCTCTTACCTGAGCCAGCTCCATTGCAGCCATTTCCTTGCCCCTGGGAGGACGAGATGATCTGCAGCGAAACATGGATGTTATTCTCTGGCCTGCCGGGGTGAAAAGGGCAAGGTGTGAGAATTCAGACTAGGCTTTTGTCCATTCCACAAGCCGATTCCCCCCAGCTTTTCCCCTGCTAATGCACATTCTAGGTTCTAGCACACTGTGAAGCACAGAGTGACCTTATTCCAGTACAGGCCTAGCCCCCTCCCACCAGGGTGTAACCCTCTGACACATGGGGAAACCCTCCCAGTAACAGTCTCTCTCTTACACGTATCAAGTTTGCGGACAACACCAAGCTGGGAGGGGTTGTAAGTGCTTTGGAGGATTGGATTAAAATTCAAAATGATCTGGACAAACGGGAGAAATGATCTGAAGTAAATAGGATCAAATTCAGTAGAGACAAGTGCAAAGTACTCCACGTTGGAAGGAACAATCGGAGGCCAGAGAAGAGCAGAAACAAAGGAGTCACTTTGGGGGATTCTCCCTGTCATTGTCCCCAAGGCAGCTGTCTCAGGTTTACAAAGGTGTTTCATGTTCCAGCCTTTGTACAGTCTCTCCTGGGAGTGCCCCTTTCATGGACTGGGCCTAGTTTTAGTTTTTGGTAGTTAACAAGCTTGGTTTATTGTTCATCTAACCAGTATGTGTGGATTGAAGTGTGTTGGAAACTCTGTTTGGGATAACAAGCTGGTGCATGTCATTTTCCGCTGATGAAATGACAGACTTCATATGAGCTTGGGTCGTTCAGTAGCGTGCTGGACAGTGCAAGATGCACATTTCTGGGGGAAAGTTGGGCACTTGAGAATTTGCTGGTTTTCTCCTGAGGTGTAATTCATGAGTGGCTGTCTAGCAGCACTCAATACTGTGTAGCTGGGAGTGAGTTACATGCTGGAGACTGTGTGTTAATTGGCCAAGAGGGGCTGTTCTCGCGGGAAAACAGTGGAAAAGGCACCCCATGCTGGAGGACTGAGGTACAGCTATTTAACAGTCCAGATTGTACTCTGGGTAACATCACAGACACTCATTATGACAGAGCCTCTTACAACACAGAGAAAGTAAATCCATGTCCCAGAAATCGAAGACTCCAGACAGAGGGCAAGTGTCCCTGGCACTGCTTCTTGCTGACAGAGAGGTTCAGAGACAGTGCGAGAATCCTGGGGAAGCTGGGAACAGGAAGCATGGGCTGGCGGGGTTCGGTGGAGAAAGGGAACAGGAAGGGCAGGGATATTACTGAATCCAGGATCTTAGCAGTACTAGATGACAGGATAGCACATAGTGCAGCCCATTGGAAAACACAATCCCAACTATACATACAAAATGATGGGGTCTAAATTAGTTGTTTCCACTCAAGAGAGTGATCTTGGAGTCACTGTGGATAGTTCTCTGAAAACATCCACTCAATGTGCAGCAGCAGTGAAAAAAAGTGAACAATGTAGGAAATAATTAAGAAAGTGATAGATATGACAGAATATCTCATAGATCATATTTGTAAAAACAGCAAATAAATCCATGATACACCCACATCTTGAATACTGCATGCACATGTCACCCCATCTCAAAAATAGAAATATTGGAATTGGAAAAGGTTCAGAAAAGGGCAAGAAAAATGATTAGGGGTATGGGACAGTTATGCCAGACCTAACCCCCAGTTTCACTTGAGCAAACAGGAGATATTTGACACTGTGCAATACGGCTCCTGTGCTCTGTTCCCAAAGTGTTCTGCAGCAGAGGAGGGTCTCTGGTATTATGTGTGTCACTGGCCTATTGGGGTGATGCTGAAACAGGACAGGGTACAGATGGCATTGTGGGGGTGGCGTGAACCTTCACTCTTCATTTCCCCTTCCAAGAACAGAAGGGACAGGAACCCTTACCCAGCGAGGTCACAGTCTCATAGTTCTCCTGCATGACATCCCAGTAGAGGGCTCTCTGAGTGGGGTCCAGCAGAGCCCACTCTTCCCTGGTGAAATACATAGCCATCTCCTTGAAGGTCACCAGCCCCTGAAAGAGTAAGAGTCCAACACTAAGGACTTGCTGCCCCACTCACAGCCCCACTATTTGTGGCAGAGAAGAGTGAATCAAATGGAAGCTCTGGGTGGATCATAGTCAGGAGAGTCCCACCTCGACCTGGCTCAGAGTATCCAGCAAATGCCAGGGTGAGGGGATGAAGAGAGAGCCCCTTATCTCTCCCAGCATATCCATCACCCCCCTACTAGCCACTGACTGATACAGGAGATGGAGCCCCTAGCAGGGTCCAGGGAGAGCTCGCTGGTAGGATGCCCAACACCCTCCTCATTGTGAGGAGTGGGATATGAAGGGAGAGGCAGCTCCAATAAGCCTGACTCATGGGTGTCCCCTTTATATCTCACAGCAGCTGATGGTTAATGAGGTCAGGCTCCAGCACTAGGAGTCTGGTCAGTTTGACTAGCTCCATGTAGGTGGGTTATTTTCTCTCTTCACAAATTAGGGCATTTCCACCTCCAAACCTCCTGGGTCTGTTCCTAGAATCTAGGCCACTTAGTAAATAACTCCCAGCAGGTCTGCCACACCCTGGCCTCCTCCTTTCCCCACGCTGTGAATTTCCTGCCCCGCTCCAACCTCCAAACCAGACTCTGCAAACCTTCCCACCTCTGGTGTATTTGCTCTCCCTTTCCTCCAGCAGGAACCCACCAGCAACCCCCCGATAATCTCTACCTGGACTGACTCCACTGCAGCCATTTCTCTTCCCTGTCCCACGCCAGGCTGGGATGAGCTGGAGCAAAACATTCTGCAGCCTGTCTGGGGGAGAAGGGCAGTTGTGGGCGTTTCAGAACCGGTTTTAGTTAATTTCACATCACAATTCCCCCAGGCCCTTTCCCTGCAGACAGACACCCTAGATTCTGTCATGCTGGGAAATGCTCAATCTGTTTATTACAATTTAGACCTGGCCCCTCCTGCCAGGCTAAGTCCACAGACACATTTTTAACCTCCCTTCTCTCTCCCCTCACCCCTTCTCTGAACACAAGGCTAGAAAAGAGCAGAACCAAAGGAGTCACTGTGGGGGATTCCCTCAGACACTGACCCCACGGCAGCCACACCCCAGCAGGGGGAATATGGAGTCAGGAACTGGCTTTTGCTCTGTCTGATCCTTGTTTTGTTCACTGGAAAGTGGTTCTGCCCCAGGATGCAGCAATACATGTGTCTGGGTGGACTAGAGAGCTGGAAATCTCTCCCCCACATTCATTTCTCCCACTGCCCCTTTCAGTCTCTCCTTCCCCTGTCCTCTCTCCCTGCCCCTCTGGCTGGGACAGTCCCATTCCTGGGGGCTTTGCTCTCCCATGGCTGGATTTCCTCCTGGCAACCGCTAATGGGAGGAGAAATGAGGTGGTGTTGTTTGTGCAGAGTCACTTTCTTGCCAGACCCTAGGACATTCCCTGAGGTCTTTCAGTTACCTGGAGACTCTGGCTCAGAATTTAGTAGTAACAGGGCCCAGGACTGCCCTAGGGGGCTAGGACCAGCTGCAGAAAGTCATCCCCTGGGCCGGGCAGAGAAGAAGCTTTAATTAAGGTCACTTCCCAGCACAGAGCCCCACTGGGGGAGCAGCAGCTGCCAAGCCTGGTCTCCCAGATCACAATGGAGGCTGCAGCATCTGACCCAGGAAGCTGAACCCCAATATCCTGAGCAGAGAGGGACGGAGTGTATGAGCAGCTTCCCTCCTTTAGCTCTCTGGGGAGAGCAGCTAATGGGAGCCCCTCCTCACAGGGAGAATGGCTGATCTCATTTGACCCACTGTCCATCTGGAATCACTCCTTGTCTTTCCATACAGTGACTCTGGATTAACAACGGTCTCAATGACACCGGATTTCAGAAAGAATGAGTTCAGAACGCTGTGGAAAAGACCATCGTGTGGCAGTGCTGACTCCCTTCCCACCTCCCTCACCCCCGCAGATCTAGGACAAGGACTGGGGGCAAAAATTTTCCAAACGGAACCGAAAGTTCCTGCAGTTTTCAAAAGAGGAGAAAAGTAAATTCTGTGAATTCACACTAACAGTGTTTGCTAAGTGGACAGAAAGTTATCACAGTGACAGGGCACGTGACTGGGGAATGGACTTGGTGACCTGGTGACTAGGAGCCAGGACTCTGGTACAAGTTGACCAGAGAGAAGGATCATGGTTAGCAGCAGCCCCCAGACACCCCCTAGTACCCAGAGCCCAGACCCCCCAGCCAGGGGCCCCAGACACCCCCCAGCCAGGATCCCATCAGATATTCCCTGGGACGCAGCCCCCAGAGTCCCTGGCCAGGGACCCCAGATACCCCTCAAAGCCCCACCGGCCAGAGAACCCCCACCACACCATGATTGCCAGGTTGGGAATCCCAAAGGGTTCCCCCCACCAAGAGCCCCCAGCAGCCAGGGACCCCCTCAAGGGACCCCCCCCCCACTGGGAACTCAGTCCCTCACTGCCTGCCTAGGAACTTCCCCACCCTCCAGAACGATCTACCCTGACATTTGCCTGGGACCCCCTCCTCTGCCCAGTGTGACCCCCTGATGCTTTACAGTGCGACCCATCACTCTGCTTCCCTGGCATGCCCTCACCTAGTGCCAGGGATCCCCTCCCCCAGCTCTGTGCACTGGGCATGGCAACAAAACCAGGAACCAGCGGGGGAAGCACAGACAGAGCCCCTGGCACAGAACCAGGCTCCCTCTAACCCTCTGTCCCGCCTCCCCAAGAGACACCCACCCCCACTGTTCTGCAGCCACCAGGCCCCCAGCGATACCCACCTCCAGGACCCATAGCCTCAGGGATGGGCACATCAGAACCACCACCCCCGAAAACCCCAAACCTCCACAACCCACCAACCTGACTAGGGTACCCCCTGCCCAGCCACCCAGAGGCCTCCCCCTACCACAATGCCCCTTCAGCTGCAATCTCCCCACACAGACACCTTCCCTGCCCCTGCAAGTGTTACCTCACAGAGTGTGAGAAGTGGCTAGAAAGTTAACACCACCTCCTGCTGGCCAGTCACACAGGCAGAGGGAGCCTGGGGAGTGCTTCTTTAACAGGAGAATGGAAGGCCTGGAGGGCAAGAAAGATCCACGGGCTGTCACTAGCAAATAATGGCCACCATGGATCCACCCCAGAGGCGGCTGCATCTTAGCACATTGGGAAACAACCCATCATATTCAATTAGAAATAAAACAACTAGAGAGAAGTGGGGCAAATGTTTGGGGTATTTTATATCAATCTTTGAGACACGCAGAGAGAACCCTGTCACAAACGACATTTGATAACATGAGAGAAAACCACCAAGATCGGAGGGGATTTGATGTTGCTATTAAATAACTAGTGGAAAAGGGGGACTGTTGGACTGGATTTTATATGACTGTCCAATACATAAACAGAATGTGATGGTCCCCCCCGGCCACGGGGCAACCATTCACGTGAGCAGCTCAGAGCCCTTTGAGGAGCTGATTTAAGGGCGGGGGGGGAGCTGGAAGGCTCCCTGGACAATGGAAGGGGGCCGCAGGGGAATTGGGAAATGGGGTCTGGGCAGTCTCCATGGGGGATGTGCTCCTCCCTTCCCTTCCCTGCCCTGGCAGAGAACGGGAACCTCATCCCATCCCACTCCAGTGGGAGCCATGTTCTGGGGAATGACCCAGGGCAACAATTTCCCACCCAAACAAGGACAAATCGCTGCAGATAAAATGGGTGGGAAAATCCACCCCCCATCGGAGAGATTTTAAATTGACATTTGAGAAGTATGGAGAGAAAAGGGAAAATCAGAGGCAATTAGAGAGCTGATCATTGGCGGGGGGGAGAGGAGAATCTCCCTGGATTTTATAGCCACGTGTGATAATGAGAGAGAAAAGGGGAAATCTTGAGAGAATGTGTGTGTGGGAGGAAGTGGCAAAAACAGGGACAGGATCCAGTTAACTCACCTCCCTCCCACCCCGGGAATGTCCTGGCTGCACAGAGACAGATCTACACCCCCACCCCAGTGACCTCCCCCCGCTGCAACTCCGGCTTCTCCTCCCCCCTCGACACCTCCGCCCTCACACCAAAGGGGGGGGCTCTGCCAGCGCCTCCCCCTGAGCTCAACTCCTGCTCCTCCCCCCAGCCCGGATTGTGCCCTTTAGCCCCCCACGAACCCTGCCTCCAGCTGCCTGACCCCCCCCGCCCATCAATTTCCTGCTCTGCGCCCGCCCCTCCCACGCTCCCTGTTACTCCCCCGCCCCGCTCCAGCCCCGCCCCCAGCGCCCGGCGGAACGTTACGGCTGGTCCGGGCAGGGGGAAGGGCAGCGGCTTCAGCGGCTGTTACTGGGCATGCGCAGTGCCCGGGAGTAGCACATTGCTATGGGGAGGGATTTAATACACCGCCCCCCCCCGCCTGGCCCGGGGTCCGCCCCTCCCCCCCACACGACGGCCGGGCCCCGGCCCCCCCATCCCAGCGGGGCGGGCGGGCGGATCCTCCTGCAGCTCCACTGGGGCCGAGGCGCCTTCAAGGCTTCTCCCAGGCTCCCTGGGGCAGAGTCACTTTCCTGCCCCCCAGCGCCTCTCATTCCCCGGGGGCTCCGGGTCACAATGTCCCACCGCCCTTCCCCCGCCTGCAGCTCCGGCTTCTCCCCTCCCGCCCCCGCCAGCCACACCAAGGGGAACCCCCGGGCCCCAGTCTCTGTCCCCACCTGGATCCCAGCGGGGCCGGGGGCAGATCCTGGCTGCAGCTGAGAACAGCGGCTCCGCTCGGCTCGGGCAGCTCCAGCGCTGCTGGCAGCACGTGGAGAACCAGGAAGCAGCTGTTCAGCCCGGGCTCCGCGTCACAATGTGCCAGAGCCCCGCCCCCAGGAGCTGCCCTGCCCATGGGCTGTGCCAGAGCCCCGCCCCCAGGAGCTGCCCCGCCCCTGCTCTGTGCTGGAGCCCCGCCCCGAGGAGCTGCCCTGCCCCCGAGCTGAGCCAGAGCCCCGCCCCCAGGAGCTGCCCGCACCTGGGATGTGTCAGAGCCCCGCCCCCTGGAATTTCCCCATGTTGGGTCTCTGAGCTTTGTTCTCCTGCCGCCTTCTTCCCAGCACCCCCTGCTCCCTTCCTGTGTCTGCAAACACCCCCCCTCCCCCGGGGCCGGCTGCAGTGCTCGCTGAGGCTGACTCCAGTGGCTGAAGTTGCCTCCATCTCTGCTTCACCTGGAGGGGGAGAGACAAAGAGAGGAGATGGTCCCAGGGTGTGAAACCAGAATCAGGGGGCAAGGAAAGAAGGACTGTTTGGAAAGGTGGGTTTTTTTGTGGGGGGGGGTGAGCCAGAGGGATTCAGAAGAAGTTGGGCAGCAGAGGCTCAGGGAAATTGAGGGGAACCTCCTGGGTGTCTCAGTGTTGCCCAGGGTTTGTACAGCACCTTGCATAATATGGGGTCTGATCTCAGTCATGGTCTGTGCAGCACCTGGGAGCCCTGATGTCTGTTTCCTGATCACAGGCTCTGGGAATGGAGAGAGGGAAACCTCAGCACCTGAAGGTTAATGCAGCCCTGTGTGCAACCCCTGCTAGGGTGATCCGACAGCAAATGTGAAAAATTGGGATGGGGGTGGGGTTAATAGGCACCTATATAAGAAAAAGACCCAAAAATCGGGACATCTAGTCATGCTAGTCCCTGCTGTTCTCATAAGGGGTCGGCTTAGAGAGGGTTTGGCTACACTTGCAGCTGTCCAGCGCTGGGAGTTAAAGCTGTCTTCCTACAGCTGTTTAGGGAAAGTGCTGCAGTGTGGACACACTGACAGCTACCAGCACTCTGTCATGGCCACATTTGCAGCGCTGTTGGGAGTGGTGCATTATGGGCAGCTATCCCAGCATTCAAGTGGCTGCAATGTGCTTTTCAAAAGAGGAGGGTGGGGTGGAGTGTGACACGGAGCGTGGGGGAGACAGAGCGAGTGGATTTTTGGAGCTGACACTGTGTCAGCTCCCTGCCTGGCAAGTTCAAGCCTCCTCCCCCACCCCTCTCTCATTCACTAAATGCAAATAGCCGCCTTTGTTTTTTTTCCTCACAGACCAGATAAGCCGCTGATCCAAAACAGACCCCCCCTCCCCCGTGCCCACCCGGCTGCTTCTCTCCTCAAGCAAACACCAGCTGTGGGTGTTCCAAAGGGATCCCCCTGCCTCTGCTCATTCACTGCAAACAGTAACTGTGTTTGGTTTTTAGATAAGCAGCTCCGGGAGCCTTGAGCTCACAGCAAAGCAAACAGAGGCATCACACCAAAACAAAGAGCGTTATCTCTACTTAAAAGCATTATGGGAAGGTTCCGGAGGTCAGTGACAGCGTAGTAAGATTAATCACTGTTTACACTGGCACCCCAGCGCTGCATCACCAGCTCTGTTCTCTTTATTCCTCTCGTCGAGGTGGAGCACATGCAGCACTGTAGCCAGGGAGATACAGCGCTGTATGTGCCTTGCCAGTGTGGACGGGGAGTAAGTTACAGCGCTGTAAAGCCACCACCTGCACTGTAACTCTCCAGTGTAGCCAAGGCCTGAGTTGTAGTAATAATAGCAGCCAAGAATCCGGTGGCACCTTATAGACTAACAGACGTATTGGAGCATGAGCTGTCGTGGGTGAATACCCACTTCGTCAGATGCAACAATAGTCCCATATGGGCTAGTGGTCAGGATTCCTGGTTTTCACCCAGGTGGCCTGGGTTCAACTTCTGGTGTGGGAAGAGTGCAGAGCTTTTGCCCAGAGTGGAGGCAGGAAATGAAAGGAACAGGAAGGGATCCTGCCAGCAGTGGAGTTAGACAGTGTAGGGAGGGGACCCCAGAAGTGGGGGTGGGGCAGTGGTTTGGGGGGAGATGAGGGAAGGATCCCAGCAGTGCGGGAAGTTGACAACCTGGAGAGCACAGGCCTGGAATGGGGACCTGGAAGAGTGAATGTGTCCCTCTAAACCCATCAACTGCAGACTAGGCAGGCTTGGAAGAATTGTGTATTTGTTGGTAAATGTCAATTTCTGTGTAAACACACAACCCAATGGCAAAATATTTCCATCAATAATCATCAAAATTGACAGATGGGCAAAGTAAGAAACATGCTGCTTGAGAACTTATCATGTTGTAGGAGCAGCAGTGATCTGTATGCTCTGTATAACCTGTATGCTCAAAAGGTCTGTTAAACTCCCCCAGCTTGTGTCCTTTCCCGCTTTGAATGCCTGTGAAGTGGCTTTCCCACTCTCCTTTGTACCTCCAGTGAATGCCCTTCACCCGGCCCATCTGGCCAGTGGTTCGCTGTGTTACATTCTATTGCACCTCAGGGAGACTGATCTTCATCGCACCGTCCATCGCTGCGCTGTGGGACACTTACCTTAAAGGATCCTGACATCTCCACTGCCAGGCCTGTCCTGGGAGCGTGAGTATGAGTGTGACACCCTCTCCCATCCCTTCTTTTGAGCTTAGCTATCAAGCTAATAAATGTGCTGCTTTCTGCCAAACTCTGGGGGGGAGGGGCATTATTAGTCCTCTCTAAGCTTACTAACTGACCCAATTTTGGGTAACACAAGCAACATTGTTTGATCTGTTATTGTACCAAAGGGGGAGATGGTTGTCTATAAAGGAGGGTGAAGACTAAATGCCTCTGATGAGAATGGGATTTGAACCCATGCAGGCAGAGCATAATGGGGTAGCAGTCCATCACCTTAACCACTCGGTCACCTCATCTGAGCTGTCAAAAAACGGACAGGAGGAGAAATCTAAGGCCGGCAGAGATAGGGACACTAAGGAGTTTTTAAATACTAAGCGAAAGCAGGGTCTGAATGAGCTCCCCTCTCTCACCTAGTGAGGAGCTGGGGAAAGACTTCAGGAACAGACCGTGTTTGCATAGACACACCTACTCTGCCTAGCTATGCAGCATGATGGGGCCGCTTCCCCAAAATGACCAGTTTGGGATGGTCTTGGGTTACAAATGACTTTAGGATTGAGTGGAATGAAATGTTATTCTCCTTCCTGTATGAGTGAAGGGCAGCAGAACATACCTAGTCCGTCCTGATGGAGGGGTAGGTGAGTGAGGAATAGCTTTTATTGGACTGCAGAGAAGTGATTGAGGACGTCACCCTAAACCAGTGGTCCCCAAACATTTCACATTGTGCCCTCTTAGCCATGGCTGTGGCCCCTCGGAAGCCACGGTCAAGAACCGGGGCTGGGAGGAGTGGGGCTGTTGCTTGCTGGGGTGAGGGGTGCGGACAGGGGTAAAGGGGTCGACGCCGGGCTGGGAGCCAGAGTCTCAGGCTGAGGGTGGGGTTGGGGAAGAGCTGTGGCAGAGTGGTGCTCCCTCCCTGCCCTCTATGTGGGCTGGCTCAGGTCCTGAGGTGCCCCCATGAATGTTCCTCTGTGTCCCCCTAGGAGTCGCACCCCACATTATGGGGACCACTGAACCCTACTCGCTAAGCCGGGGCTAGTGATGCCAAACCCCCGGGAAAGGGAGAACAAGTGTGGGGGCCCCAGCACCAGAACCATGCCCCTACCTTCTGTCTGTGGCTCTACCCCCTTCCACCCATGGCCCCATCCACTGTCACTTCTGTTCCACCCCTTCCCCCACCAGCCCCACCCTATCACTCCTTTACCCCTGCCCCGCTGTGGCCCTGAGACCAGAGAAGCTCTGTGCCCCTGCTGCAGCCCCCGGGCTGTAGCAGGGAGTGGGAGCTCCTCCAGCCCTGGGGCTGACATAGGGGAGACTTTTCCAGGGGGACCTAACTTGGCCAGGGCCCCTGATCATGGGCCCCACTGTCCCCTTGGCAGTGCAAGGTTTGGGGAGGCTGAGCCCCCTTGTCATAAACAGATAGCTAAGGGTTAATGTTCTTTTACCTATAAAGGGGTAACACCAGTAACCTAAAACACCTGACCAGAGGACCAATCAGGAAACAAGACTTTTTCAAATCTGGGTGGAGGGAAGTTTGTGTGTGAGTTCTTTGTTCTTTGTCTTGTGTCTGTGGCGTCTCGGCTATGAGAGTGATTTTTCTATCTCCTGCCTTTCTAATCTTCTGTTTCCAAGTTGTAAGTACAAAGATAATAAGACAATAAGTTTATATTGGTTTTTTTTGTATTTACATGTGTGTAGTTGCTGGAATGTTTAAATTGTATTCTTTTTGGATAAGGCTGTTTATTCATTTTTTTCTTTTAAGCAAATAACCCTGTATTTGTCACCTTAATACAGAGAGACCATTTTTATGTCCTTTTCTTTCTTTTTATATAAAGCTTTCTTTTTAAGACCTGTTGGATTTTTTCTTTAGTGGGGACTCCAGGGAATTGAGTCTGCAGCTCACCAGGGAATTGGTGGGAGGAAGAAGTCAGGGGGAAAATCTCGTTGTGTTAGATTTACTAGCCTGACTTTGCATACCCTCTGGGTAAGGGGGAAGAGAGATTAGCTATCTTGGTACTTCTATTTCCAGGACTGGAAACAGGGAGGGGGGAGTCCCTCTGTTTAGATTCACGGAGCTTGCTTCTGTATATCTCTCCAGGAACCCAGGGAGGGAACACCTGGAGGGGAGGAGGGGGAAGGGAAATGGTTTATTCCCCTTTGTTGTGAGACTCAAGGCATCTGAGTCTGGGGGTCCCCCGGGGAAGGTTTTGGGGAGACCACAGCGAGCCAGGCACTGTATAAATCCCTGGCTGGTGGCAGCTTTACCAGGTCCAAGCTGGTAACTAAGCTTGGAGGTTTTCATGCTAACACCCATATTTTGGACGCTAAGGTCCAAATCTGGGAAAAAATGTTATGACACCCCTCCCCCCTGAGCCTCCATTACGAGCCGCCCAGGCTACCACTGCTCAGTGTGTGGCCAGTCTCTGTGTTTTCTGCTGCTCGTTCTGGGGAGCCTGGCCGGCCTTAGGGGTGGTGCCCCCCGATAGCCGCCCAGGGCTCCAGGGGTCAAAGGGCACCGTGTGGCAGTGCAAAGGTGCTCACTGCTCTCCCCTGCCCCAATGCTCCTCCATGGGTCCATAGAGGTTTGAGGGGAGTAAGGAGCAACCCTATGTGCTCCATGCGTCCTGGTCACTTTTCCCACTTGGGCTGTGCTGTGAGGGGAGCATCAGAAGCTGCTGCTCTCTGCCCTCCCGCTATGCAGCCCGGCTGAGGAAAGTGACCTGGATGCAGGGAGCTCGGATGATCTCACTTCTTGCCCCCACATCCCACAGCCCCTAGGGGTGCCCAGATGAGCAGCGTTCCAGGGAGGAGTGGGGGGCAGCAATGCCAGCTGCTCCATGCACACAGGTCAGTCTCCCCATGTGGGTGCAGGAGGGGGTGCAAGGGTTTCTGTGATGCCTATTCTATCAATATCGTCACTCAATACCAGGCACTCAAATTCACCAGTCTTAGTACTTAGACGTTTAGCGTTTGTATTTAAGCACTTCTAAAATGTGTCCCATTTTAGCTGTCTGCTATTACATGATGTAATTGAGGGAGACTCTTTCATTTCACTGTTTCTCATCAGAACCTACCTGTACATTATCATCTTCCATCCTCTCCACCTTACTAGGCTATAGAGAATCCCTGTGAATAGTTCCTCTCCTAACGGATGTCTCTGTCTGAACCCTGTGCTCCTCAGCGCCTGTCGGCTTTCCCCAGCTCTGAGGCTGTGTCTACACCGCGCACCTTACCACGGTGCAGCTGTGCCACTCTAACCATGCCATTGTAAGGTGCGCTGTGTGGCCGTCCTTATCGCTGAGAGAGAGCTTCCCCGGCAACAAAGCCAAACTACCTCCAATGAGGGGCAGGAGCTTTGTCACCGGGAGCACAGCTCCACCTATGATGCGCTGTTCACACTGCCGCTTTTCATGGCTCAAATTTTGGCATTCGGGGAGTGTTTTTTCTCACCGCAGAGAGACAAAATTTTTTAGCAACAAAAGCCGAAATTAAAAAAAACTCCTCTGCAACCTATTTAATTTTACCTTTATACAACCTTTATACTGCCTCCAGTTCTGGTATCCTCATTTGAAAAAGATGTTGTGAAATTGGAGCTAGGGCAGCAAAGAGCCACCAAATGTTCTGAGGGCTGGAGAAAAATGCCTTCCAGTGAGCTATTGAAAGAGCTCAACCTGTTTAGCTTATCAAAAGAAGATTGAAAGGTGATTTCATTGAAATGTTGAAGGGCCTTAATGGAGAGAAAAGATTGGGTATTTACGGGCTCTTGAATGGAGCAGAGAAAGGCATAACAAGACCCAATGGCTGGAAAGTGAAAAGAGACAAATTCATATTACAACTGAGGCACAATAGTCAACAGCGAGGATGATTCACCACAGGAGCAAGCTACCAAGGAAAGTGGTGGATTCACCATCTCCTGATGTCATTTAATGAAGACTAGATGCCTTTCTGGAATGTGTTTGCCCCCAAAGTAGCTGTTATGTCATACAGGAGGCCTGTGATATGCAGGTTAGATGCTCTAATGGTGTCTTCTGACCATGAAGTCGACTAATTTCTGAAAAACTGAGTGTAGCATTGGGAGCAGCGTCTGATGTTTTCCTGTCTAGCCGGCTTGCTGCCTAGAACGAACGCTCCTTGAGTGGGGTGATCCACAGGGAGTAGCTCAAACCTCCAAAGTGCCTGGCCAGGGGCAGGACATTAGCCCAGCAAGGGAGGGGTGTGGCAGTGACATCACAAAGGCCGTTTGCAGGACCTCAGACTATTGGTCAAAGGTGGTGGGGAGGTGGTGACCTCACAGAGAGATGCTGACATCAGCCAGGCAGGACAGGGGCGAGGGGCCAGGGAAACCTCAGAGACCTCTGTGGCTTTGCTTCAGCACGTTTCCTTCTCCAGGTCTCTCTTTGAGGACTGAGAGATTATTTGGGGTCATGGACGTGAGCGCCAGGAGGAACCTCTTTCGAGTTTCCTCCTTCCCTTGTAGTGATTTTACTAGAAAACAGCCGTCCCTGTTTAGAAGGTAAGAGCCTCCTGGAGGTTTGAAACCTGTTCAGTCTGATCTATCTGGTGACAAGTGAATTCTAGGCATGGAAAACACGAGCTTAAGGAGGCAGAATTTTATTGCGCACCTGGGATTTTGTCCCTTAGAATCGCTGGGGACATTAGGGTTTGTCCTTTTTGTTTCACCTCTTCCTCCATCCCTCCCTCCTCTTCTTCTCTTGCTTCTTTTGTCCTTTCTCCTGTTCCCTTCCCAACAACAGGACGGAGGTGTGTGTGTGTGTGTGTTGCAGGGAAGTCCTCTGCAGCTCCCACTATGGAAGGTCCACCCAAAAATGTGGGACTGAAATAGTGCTCGGGCAGTGATCCCCACCGGTGACCTGGGCCATCCTTTGGGCTCTCTGGTGAGAACCCTCAGCCTCCCGTCCTCCGTCTCTACCCTGATTGGTTGAGCAGGGGGATGTTGACAGGGAGGAGACTCAGGTCCTTGTTGTTCTCTTTTAAGATCAAGTAAATAAGTCAGAACCAGTTCTATCTTTGATTAATTTTGCTGCTTCTCTGCATTAATTGTCTCTGAGCAGTTGATGATTCCCTCTAACATTGCAGTTCTCCTCAAATACTTGCTGAATAATTACTGTCACTGTTGTTGGTCTGGAGCTCATCTGAGAGCACAGTATTCAGGTCATTCAATGTCTGAAATTCAAGATCCGATGGTTTGTTTGAAAATCAGGGCTCTTCGGTCCTATTCCCAACACTGCCTCTGACGGGCTGTGTGACCTAAGACAAGTCAATTCTTCTTTCTCAGCCTGAGCTTCTCCCTCTTTCAAGTAGGGATAATAATGATCCGCTCTTACCTACCTCATGGTGGGTGAAGGATGCGGATCCATTTGGGAGTGTCACTAGAAGTAGTGCATAATATGAAGTTTCCCAGATTATGACATAATAGATTAGCTGAAATCGTCTATTTTATTTGTATTTTTTTATTTTGAAATTGTTAATAGTAGCAACGACTTAGCTCAGATTGAAGCATCTTATCTAATGGTTGAGATGTAAGTGTCTCCTCTTTGTGTGCGAGGAGACAATTTAACACACTCTGACAAAGAGGAGATGCTTTTGTTTTGCAACAAAATATTTTTGCAAAGATCTTTCATCCCACTTGTTATGATTTTGAGAAACAAACTGGTTTAGTCTAAATGGGATTTTCGGACAGAAACGGTTTGAATGAAATTTTCCCACCATCTCGATTCCTGGGCTCTGGGGTGTTTTCATCTGTTAGAACAGGAGTCAGAACTGGTTGCTTCTCTTTCTGGCTCTGCCATCGCCTTGTTGTGTAGGCCTTGGGTAGGTCACTTCCCTTCTCCCATCTGTCCAATCGGAACAGGAACAGTTCTCGAACTATGGGCAGTTTAGAGCCCAAGTGAGATAAGGGGTATTAAAGCCCTCTGTGAAGGAGAAAGGGGAGTTTCACAGTGTTTAGCACCAAGGAATTCTAAAGTTTGCTAAAATGTCTAGTCTGTGGAAACAAGAAATGGTCGGGGCCAAACTTATTAACCACTGCCTTTTTAAAGCCCATTCAAAGATGTGAGTCCCTATCTTTTAGGTACCTGTGGTTCTTTGCCAGCAGCAGAGAAGAGGTTCCTGCCTCCGTTTTTGTGGCCTTAACAAACCAGGTGTTGTGCCCCAGTTCTCGTCTGAGACCCCTGAAAAAGAACATCTTCCCATCCATGAACAAGACAGGACCTATCTTTCAAAGGGGAACAAAAAGACCTCTGGGACTTACAGACTAGCTAGCCTGACTGCCATAGCTGGAGAGATCCTGCAATACATTCTTAAACACTCAGTTTGTCAGCAGCACCTACAGGATGATTTGGTTCTTATGACTAGTGAGCGTGGAATTGTCAAGAACAAATCATTCCAAACCAATCCTCTTTCCTTCTTTGGCAGGGTTCTGGGCCTGGTAGAGGTGAGTAAACAATAGATGGGATCTAGCTTGGTGTTACTAAGGCTTTCGACACAGTCCCATAGGACATTCTCAGAAGCAAACGAGGGAAATGCTAGTCCAGCTGCAATCAGTGTAATGTGGGTGCAGAGCTGGTTGAAAGCCAAGACTCCAGGAGCCCTTCTCCATGTTTAGCTGCCCAACGGGGAGGGTGAACCTAGTGGGTCTGGCAGGGATCAGTCCGGTGTCAGGTACTATTCTATATTTTCATGAATGATTTGGAAAATGGAGTGGAGAGCATGCTCCTAAAGTTTACAACTGACACCAAGCACTTTGGAGCACAGGATTGAAATTCAAAACACCCTTAACAAATTGGAGACTTGGTCTTCTTGAGCCAAACTCCATGGTTAGGGCTCTCTCTCTACACTGGGCTGAAGTGAAACCCCAGAGCCAAGCACTCCTCCTGGGCAGTGAGCTCCGACCTTGAATGGTCAGATGCTGCTTAGCACTGTCAGAGCAGCTTTTGCTGGGGGATTCTCCCAGCACTTTCCAATAGCGGGAAGGTATGAAATCCCCATTTGACTGCTGGGGACAGAGCCCGAGAGTGGGGAGCAACTTGCCCAAAGTCCCCAGAAAAAGGAAAACAACCAGCAGAGGAACCAATAGGAAACCCAGCAATGGAACTCAGGAGTCCTGGGGGTGTGCTGTGGTGACCAGATGTCCCAATTTTATAGGGACAGTCCGAATTTTGGGGTCTTATCTAGGATCCTATTACCCCCCACGCCGTCCCGATTTTTCACACTTGCTGTCTGGTCACCCTAGGGTGTGCACATGTGTGGGTCCCAGCTGCTCCCTGCCCCCCTCATTGAAGCAGATGTGCAGGGTTACTGCCCTGGGAAGTGCAGGGCACCAGTGGATGTGGGGTTGGCTGGAGGTAGGGTCTGGCTTCAGGCAGGGCAAGGGCTGCGTGGCTGGCTGGCTTCAGGCAGGGGGGTGCATCAGGGGTTGGCTGGAGACAGGGCAGGGAGGATGCGGCTGGTGCAGGCAAAGCAGAAGGTGCAGGGCTGGCTGGAGACAGAGGCTGACTGCCGGCAGGGCAGGGCAGGGGGTGCAGGGCTGGCTGCAGGCAGGGCGTGGGGCAGGGCCGTTGCAAGGAAGTTTCATGCCCTAGGCGAAACTTCCACCTTGCACCCTCCCCCCCCCGCACCCCTGCCCTGAGGCGCCCCACCCGTGGCAGCTCCCCCCTCCACCCTGAGGCTCCCCTCTTGTGGCAACTCTCCTGCTCTGCCCTGCGGCACCCCCGTCGCCCGAGCTCACCCCTGCTCCGAGCACGAGCACCCCGAGCACGCCGTGGCCGCTTCACTTCTCCCACCTCCAAGGCTTGCGGCGCCTAAGCCTGCCAGGCAGTCAGGCACCCTCCTCTGAGCCACAGCAGCCCTGACAGTTGACAATAGAGGCACCTTAACCCCTGAGTTCCTTCAATGTGTCCCCCTCGGGGGTCCAGCTCCGATCACCAGATACTCGGGGTATGTCTATACCACCTGCCGAATCGGTGGGCAGCGATCGATCCAGCGGCGGTTGATATATCGCGTCTAGTGTAGATGCAATACATTGAGTGCTCTCCCCTCGCCTGCTGTACTCCAGCTCGGTGAGAGGCGCAGGCAGAGTCTACGGGGAGCTGCAGCAGTCAACTCACCGAGACTGTGACATTATAATTGTTAGGCCTGAATAAAGATATAGCAGACAAAACCAGGTATGCCAACCTGACCAAAGTCAGGCTAACAGAGGTTTGTGGGTAATCCCTGAGTGGAAAACACTGAGAAGCGGCAGCATGTCTCACAAGCGCTGGGAAAAAGTGAGATAAGAGAGAAGCTGCATTCCTGGCATAGTACCAGATGTGCTGTGTTCGGGCAGCTCCTTCGAAGAACTGATAAGAGTCCTAGTTTCCCAGCCTCCTTGTTTTCGCTCCCTGGTTTTGTTCTTTGTTTGTTTTTAACTCCCCTACATTTCTAACTTTAGGCATGCATGTATACTAAAGGTGTCTAGTTTCTAGTAGTTAGAAGAAGGGGGTGGGTTGCTCCAGTGAATAATTTATGACGCGACGGAACTGTCTATATAGGCTTATACTAAGATGTAAAGAGCAGGCTGGTTCTCTCTGGAGACGAGCTGCTCTCTATTGATGCGTGCACTTGTCAATAAAGAGCTTTTGATCGGACCTTGCTGGTGTTGCCTGTCTCTCTCGCGGTCAGACAACGAACTTTGCCGTCTGGGTTAGAGTCCCTGACATCTTTGGCGACTCCGCCGGGACCCGTCTGACTCTCCGGCGGGGGATCGGACCCTGAGGCAACGCAGCGCGCATCCTCCAGTTTAGAGGAGCCTTGCCTGGTGATCTGATCTCTGCGTTGGCGATAAGGCGTGTTCTGTGAACCAGCTGAAACTCTTGGAAATCCAGCAACGTCCACCTACCCATTGAGTAGGGTCCAGGTTGTCGGGGTTAGAGTCCCTGACTACTTAGGTCTGGGTTAGAGTCCCAGTCCAGGTCTGGGTTAGAGTCCCAGTCCAGGTTTGCACAGGATCCAAGTTGTCTGGGTTAGAGTCCCAGCCTGGGTTTGAGTCTCAGTCCAGGTGTTCAAGTCCCTGGAGAGGTAAGCGAGCGCTCGACGCGGGGAGGTGGGGGTTAGAGTCCCTTACCTCGACCCGGGAGGAGGGGTTAGAGTCCCTTCATTAAAATGAGACAAGTTGGCAGTAAGTGCCCGGGGGATGCCCCGTTGTCTCTGATACTTAGAGATTGGAAAGAGATTTCTGAGACAGCTGATCTAGTTAAATTTAAGATGAGAAATCTGTGTTGGATCCAATGGCCATCATTTACCTTTCATTTGTCCCCAACTAGAGACTGGCCGGTGGGTGAAACCTTTTCCACAGATAGGAGGAACTCCTTAAGGGATATTTTGGTTGATCTTAGGCCGAGACAAATGGATTACTTGTTTGTATGGTATAATTATAAACCCATGGAGGGATGGGTAGCTTTTGAAGCTGTTTGTATGGAGAGCTCTTGTAAAAAAATCACCCACCATATGCACCAGAGCCGCACCGGGAGGAGGACAATTTTGTTCCTGTTCTTCCCCGTCTGATGGAGTGCAAGGATTCAAAAGCAGGTTAGGGACAGTTCAGGGACAGAGGAGAATCAAGGGGGAGCTCAGAGTGATGTTCCCTCATCTTCAGAGGAATCAGGCAGCCTCACCCCCTCTGTGCAGCCTCCAGCCAGCCTTTTGCAAACTTGGTCAGGGACTGCTTTTCAAACACCCCCAATATTACAGCAGCCCTTGTCCTTGCCCTTGTGGACCCCCACTAGGTTACTTAACTCCATGAGAGAGAATGTTTCTGAGACACCTCTGATATTACAAGCCTCATTGAGAACTTATCTGGTTCTACTGGTTGCTGGGGAACATGAGATGGTTTTACCCATACCCTGTTTGCAACTTCAAATTTGTTTAACTGGCAGTGCACTATGCCTCACTTATGAGACAATCCTGAGGCAGTGGAAAGAATGTTCTGCACAATCTTTTTCACTCATGTGCCCACTTGGGCAAATGTAAATCAGTTATTAGATACTCTCATGACAGAAGATGAAAGACAAAAAGTAAAAGAAAAATCTGCAGCTCATTTGAATGCACCTTGGCTAATTACTGACCCTAACTGGAATCCCAATAATCCAGCTCAAAAGACAAAGTTGGATGGATTTTTAAAAGCTGTTTTGAATGGTATTAGAGATGCAGGGGAGGCTACTCCAAATTGGAGCAAGGTGACTGCTTGTGTTCAGCATCCAGATAAGCACCTCTCTGACTTTTGTGCTCGACTGATTTGTGAAGTTAAAAAGCATGGGAATTTAAATCCTGAAACTGATCATGGAAAGGAGATGGTTAAAATGGTTTTCATGTCACAATGTGCAAAGGATATTGCAAAAAGATTTAGAAAGCATCCAGATGGTACGCAAGGGAAAAGTTTGTCTGAAGTAGTTAGCATTGCTACTAGAATGTTTAATGGGAAAGAGAAAAAGAAAGAAAAAGACATAAGGAACGGGTTAATTTAAAAATCATCTTGGCCCCGGGATGGAAGGAGGGGGGTGCTCTGCGTTCAGGGTCAGGAATCGGCGCGGACTGTGCTTGGTGCAGGGAGGGGCTGCTTTCGGCCCCAGCTGGCTGTGAAGGAAAAAATATAGACAGAGGCGAAGCAAAGGAAATACAAGTTACAGAACTGAAATTACATTTGCAAAGCTTAACTGTCCAGTAAGATCCAACAGTGTGCCTTTGTGACCCTGGAGTCGGTGTGGCTTGGTGACACCAAAGAAGCCACAGGCAGCCGACCTGGACTGGAATCTCTGAAAGAGACGCCGCAGGAGATTCCAGGGTGTAAAAGAACAGCCCTCCCAAGAGCAGAAGCATGTTGGAAATTCTGGACAAGCTGTATACAGGATAATCTCCCTTCCACCTCTCCCCCTCCTCTGAACATTATACACAGAAGTGGCCAGTCTGGACGTACGTGTGTAAGTATGAAAGGAGCTTCGGGCTTGGGGCATTAATATTTTCCTGAGTGATGTGGGAGCGTTCCCAACACTCTCCGTTGTTGTTTTATTATTTTATTAATGAAGCTTTAAAATTCAGTTATATGGTGTGTTTTCTTTATCTTCCCCCAACGATCCTGTAGTGTCAGCCTGATCATCTGACATGAGGGATAGATTGGTAACAGAAATTTGTCACAGTTTGGTGAGCAATTAAGAAGGGGGGAGCCCTGCAGAATTTACACCATCTATTTGTTTTACCCTTGTTATTTTGTGTTTGCTTTGCTTGGTACTGTTGGTGTTATATGCTGAGAACTGCATGAGTAAAAGTGAGTCCTAATAGGATAAGGAAACACTATTTGGTTCTGGTTCTGTTCTATTTAACCAGTTACTGTTGTTGTTTTTTTTCTCTGTTCATTTGGGTGTTAGGAGTGTGGGTGGAACTGAACCTCTTGTTCGTAATTCCTCGGAGTGGAAGCCATGTGTGCGAGACAGCTCTGAGGTTAAATTGAGATCCTTCTGTCCTGTCCCCTGTAGCGGTCAGTGTATAGAAGTGGGAAAGTCTGGCTTAGACTGTAATTCCCTCTGCTCTCTGTGTAATTCTCTTTTCTGTTTAAGTGTCAAACAGATGAATGAGTCTCTGGGTAAACCCTCTAAGAGTAGTCCTTCAAATTATATGTTAAGTAAATGGCCTTTGCCCAATGGGCCATGTGTCTTCGTCTAGGTGGCAAGCCTCATGAAGGAGGACTCGGGTAGTCTTGTGAGTAAGAATGTTTAAGGGAAGAGACCAGGAGGGGTGGGGGGCTAGTTGAGAAGCCCACCCTCCTAGCTAAACTGGTAGTGGAAGAAGTTGGTGCCTATGGAAGGGACGGTTCAGTGAGAAAAGCAGGATCGGGCCCAGGCGGGCAGGCAACAGACAGAGAGATTGGAAAACAGGTTGGAAAACTTTAAGGGTGTAGTGGAAGGAAGGAGTAAGTAAGTGTAAGCATGGGGATTTCAAATACCCAGAGCTTACTTGGAATGGTGATTTGAGTTGATAAAAGTGGCTGTTGGGAGACAAGCAAGTGATTTAAGGGAGAGTGAGAAGTTAACTCTGTAGTTGCTGGAGGAAACAGCAGTTGAACTTTGTAAAAATGCTAAAGAGGAAAGTTCTTGGTGTCTTTGAAATGTTTGTAAATAAATTGAGGCAAAGAAATTGTTAATTGCAATCATTTAGAATTTAGTTAAATTAGCTGAAGAATGTATATAGTGCTATGTAATTGAAATTTTATTAGGCTGTAAGGGCACTATAAGTAGTGATGTTTTCTTTCAGTGTTTGAAAGCAAGAGTTAAAAGTAAAAAGCAAGCCAGAAAGCATCTGTATTCATGCAAATTATCTAACTGATAAGGTAGGAGCCACTGAAACCTGGGCTGCCTATGAAACACATAAAATATGGGATAATTCCTCTGTTTTTCCTGAAATCAACAAGGGTATTTGTCTATTTTAAGCAATGATTGTCTGCCCAGAAGGGGTAGACCTCTGTTTTTTTGTCTTTCAGATAATCAGAGAAAACTGATGCCAGCTAAACAGCATTCAACGTACCATGCATTTACTGGCACAATAGAAATTATGTTTTGTGTTCTATGTTCTGTCTTGTGGTGTTTGTCTTGTGGCCGGAATTTTTGTGTTTAATATTTTTATAAAATAATCTAGTTTAAAATCAAACAAAAAGGTTAAATTAAAATGCAGATACTTGTTTTGTTCAACTTGGAATACAAAGTGTTTAGATAAATCAGGAGAATGTGATATACTAAAGTCTAATGCATTTCCTTAAGTAAGGAAAAGAAACTTTATTGGTCAAATTGTTAATTGCAAAAATTGTTGTTAAAATTTGCATACCAACAGTCTTTGAAAGCAAGGACATGAAAAGTTAACCCACTCCCCATATTGTACATGGATCTTTCTGGCTACCTCAGATTTCTAGCCAGAGGGCTGGGGATGGTGGAAGGCTATTGGACTAGAGGTTGTATTGAGTGAACTCCTCAAAGTGGGTGTGCTTGTCCTGGCTTGTTGCTCGAAAGCTCTGTAATAAGGTTATTTTAGTAAAAGGGTGTGTGTGGCATATATTAAATAATAAGACTAATGTACTGTATAATGACAATGTGTAGGTGTTCATTGTTGGGAAAAAGGTGTATAAGTAAAAAGTGAAAGTTTCCTTTGCAGGTTAAAAGAAGCCAAGAAAGGAAGAAGCACAAAGAACAGAATGAATTAACTGAAAAAATAAAATAAAATAAAATAGCAAGCTCAGGCTATAGATAAGACACTGACTCCATTCAAGGACACTGCTCACAGTTAAGACTTGGTTAACAACCAGGAAAAGGAGGGCTTGAATTTGCCCATGCAGCTATGAGATCTGAAAAACACTGCCAGGCACTAATGAAATGTGTTAAGTTTTTTTTCTCACAGGTAAGGAAGCGCTACCCAAAGACCCTAGCAGCCCTGCCACTCCTTGGAACCAGGAGACGGGATTGATGTAAAGGTCCACCAACGAAAGACTGCCTTGGCTCCATGCTGGAAAGGCCCTTAAGTCCTGATGACTACCAACACCGCTGTGAAGTACCAAAGACTGACTGCTTGGACCCAAGATTCTCACTGCAAAAAGACCCCTCCACATTGGGAGAATTCTCCTACTGATGATTAGCCTATTTCACCTTCTAGCTCCACTGTGCCTTCTGGACAGTAGGGAAAAAGTACAAGGTGAAGTGCTAGTAGCCTCTCCCTTATCCACTGACAGATCTACTGTGCCTTTGAATTTTTCTAGAAAAAGCAAAACCATTACAGGGTGATGTGCTAGTAACCTCTCCCCTATACGATGCTGCACCAAGACTGTTTTGGGAAAGAAGAAGGAACACTCACTCCACTGAAATTGCTAAAGTCCAGGAATTCCTGACTAGAAAGGACATTAAGAACTGACCCCGGTGAAGAAACAAAGAATTGTACACTGGCAGAAAAAATTTGTGGGACCCATGCTTGGGAATGTGGTATTGATTGGATTTTGGGGTTTATTCTACAGGCTGTGCCCTGTGTTGTGGATAAATTCTTCAGCATGTATTGCTCTCTCTAATTGGATTTTAAATAACAAGTACCCGAAGAGTTTGTTCTGCCACTGGAAATTTTACCTGTATTGAAACCATTCCAGTGACTAATAATGTAACCCCCTCCTATGCTATTAATGTCAATGCCTTTTAAAAGTACCTGAAAATAGTTAAATAACAAATGTAATATAGTACTACACCAAGGAAAGATGGTATTAAATATCACTGAGGCTGGGAAGGCATTGCAGTGGGATCTAGTATGTTTGGAGATTCAGAATTTCCTGAATGACCAGCTGATGGCCATTTGGAGTGATCTTGAGTACCAGACTTGGCCCACTGCCCTTACAGACACATCAGGAGTACCATCTGATCTGTGGTCATGGAGATATACTAAAGACTTTCTGGGTGGAAGTGTAAACATTTACAGTGCTCCTTCCAAGCATTTGGACTGGGGGGTGTGGGCTTCCACATACCGAATCCTGACGGGTCCATGGGGAGGATGCACATGGGACTGGATTATTCACCGAAACATCTGGGAAATTAGACCACTTGGTATACCTAACTGATTTATAGTCAGTGCCCCAATCCCTTAGTTGTCAGACAAACAGGATTCCACTCTTTTGTCCGTGCACTCATTCCTGGATTGTGGGTGGCTAAGCTCAAGAGAGCAGTTGTAAATATTTCTGCAGAGCTTGAAAAAAACAGCTAATGCATTAATAGACGCTTTCCAAAAGTTGCAACGAAAGACTGATGAAGTAGCAGAAGTAACTTTGCAAAATAGACGTGTGCTAAATGCCATGAATGCTGAATTAGAGAGGGGCTTGTGCTCGCATTGGGGAAAAATGTTGCTTTGCTGTTAATCACTCTGGCTTAATTGACAAAGATTTACAAGCTATTAAGAATGTTGCTGTTGTTTTCCATGCTATATCTCTTGATCACACTTTTAGTTTTAAGGACCTCCACTCAGACCTTGGGTCATGGTTTACTAGCCTCCCCCGTACAATTGTTAAATGGATATGTGTCCCAAGAGTCCCATTATGGTCCTCTAGGGACAAAGGGGGGATTGTTAGGCCTGAATAAAGATATAGCAGACAAAACCAGGTATGCCAACCTGACCAAAGTCAGGCTAACAGAGGTTTGTGGGTAATCCCTGAGTGGAAAACACTGAGAAGCAGCAGCATGTCTCACAAGCGCTGGGAAAAAGTGAGATAAGAGAGAAGCTGCATTCCTGGCATAGTACCAGATGTGCTGTGTTCGGGCAGCTCCTTCGAAGAACTGATAAGAGTCCTAGTTTCCCAGCCTCCTTGTTTTCGCTCCCTGGTTTTGTTCTTTGTTTGTTTTTAACTCCCCTACATTTCTAACTTTAGGCATGCATGTATACTAAAGGTGTCTAGTTTCTAGTTGTTAGAAGAAGGGGGTGGGTTGCTCCAGTGAATAATTTATGACGCGACGGAACTGTCTACATAGGCTTATACTAAGATGTAAAGAGCAGGCTGGTTCTCTCTGGAGACGAGCTGCTCTCTATTGATGCGTGCACTTGTCAATAAAGAGCTTTTGATCGGACCTTGCTGGTGTTGCCTGTCTCTCTCGCGGTCAGACAACGAACTTTGCCGTCTGGGTTAGAGTCCCTGACATAAGTATAATCTAATATCTCATTGAAAGGTGACAGGGCCAGAAAGAGTTAATTAACTCACCTCACGACTGACCTGCCCCGTGGGTGAACCTTAAAAACTGGTTAACAAGATATGTAAATGAACAGAGCTTTGAAATGCAAGTCTGCAGTGTTAGAGGTAGAAGGGGAGGTGTTTGCTCAGGTCTTGTGATGTCAGCAAACAAGTCTTGTCTATTGCTCTAGTTTTAATTCAAAGAGCAAAAAAAGAATATTAACATTTATGATGATACTTGAGTGAAATAGTATTATTGTCTGTGTCTCTTTGAAGGTTGTGGTAATCTGTATCTGAACTGTTTGATGGATGTACTAATTGCCAGGATGTTTGGAAGAAGAGTTAAGCCTATTGTTTTCTCAGGCTGAAAGGCTGCTGGAAATGTTTAAGAACCTGGGACACGATCCTTCTTCATCTCAGATCTGCTTTGGGTTTCAAGAGGGGGAAACCTTAAGCCACAAGGACTGAGATCCCCAGTCATTGACTGGAGCCACCCTGAATATGGACATTGGATTATAACCTATGGACTATTTCTAAAAGGACTTTTGGCAACTACAAGCTCATCTCTACTTTGTATCTGAACCTCAAAAATTGAATTCAAGTCTATATGTCTATTAATCTTTTAACCAACACTCACTCTCTCTCTTTTCTTTTCTAATAAATTTTAGCTTAGTTAATAAGAATTGGCTATAGCATGTATTTTAGGTAAAATCTAAGTTATAATTGAACCTGGTTATGTGGCTGATCCTTTGGGATCGGAAGAATCTTTTCTTTTATATGATGAAGTAAGATTTTCAGGAATCATCATCATATCTAACAGGTGTGTCTGGACGGAGGCCTGAGGCTGGGTACTTTAAGGGAACTGCGTGGTTTAAACTTCTAAGTAACCAGTGAGGTACTACAGAAGCTGTTTTTGCTGGCTTGGTAAATCTAAGTATTGAAATAACCAGCAGCGTTTGGGATTTGTCTGCCCTGTTTTGTTTGCAATTCACTCTGATTGAGTGAGCTGAGCTGGCTCCCACGGGCAGCACCGTCACACCTACAGCCAGGCTGCAGAGGTCCGGGGGATCTTAGGGGCCTTGGGGTGCACAGATACCTATGTCCAGGCCATAGCGGTCCCTGGGGGGCTTAGAGAGTTTGGGGGGGACACAGATACCAATCTCCATGCTCTAGGGTCCCATGGGGGCTTAGAGGGTTCGTGGGGGGCACATATTCCTACATCCAGGCTGTAGGGTTACCAGGGGGGCTTAGGAGGTTAGTGGGGGGCAAAGATACCTACGTCCAGGCTGGAGGCATCCTGGGAGTCTTAGGGGATTTGTGGGGGCCAAAGACACCTATGATGTCCAGGCTGTAGGGGTACCAGTGGGTTTTAGGGGTTCGAGTGGGCACAGATACGTATGTCCAGGCTGTATCGTTCCCAGGGGGGGGTTAGAGGTTTCGTGAGGGGCACAGATATCTACGTCCAGATTGCAGATGTCCCGGGAGGGGGGGGTTAGAGGGGTTGTGGGAGTGCAAATACCTATGTCCAGGCTGTAGGGGTTCCTGGGGGCTTAGAGGGTTTCTGAGGGCACATATACCTACGTGCACACTGGAGTGTCGCAAGGGGCTTATGGAGTCTATATGGGGTACAGATACCAATGTTCTGGCTGTATAGGTCCCTCGGGGGCTTAGGGGGTTTGTGGGGGGCACAGATACCTAAAGTCAGGCTGCAGGGGTCTCGGAGGGGCTTAGGGTCTGTCAAGGAGTGTGGGGGAGTCCGGTCCTGCACTCCCTCTTCCTGGGACTCACAGTGACTCTCTCCAGCCAGCCAGTAAAACAGAAGTTTATTGGACAACAGGAGCGACGGATACAGCAGAGCTTGGAGGCACAGCAGGACCCCACAATCAAGTCTTCTAGGGGTTCAGGAAACTTAGTTCCCCAGTTTGGGAATCCCTGAATTCCAACCACCCAGACCAAACCGAAACTGAACTAACCCAACTCCCTCCACAGGCCATTTGCTGTGTCCAGCTTCCCGGGCAAAGGTGCTGACCCCTCCCACGCCTAGCTCAGGTTACAGGCTGAGCACGTTTCCGGTCTAAAGTGTCACCCCCTGCTCTCCCATCCCACACAACAGTCCCTACTCCATCACAGTAATGCACAAGCATTTCCCGCATGGAGCAACAGCA